>NW_016107996.1:80743-151715 GCF_001604975.1 Cebus imitator
TCTAAAGTAAAATGAAATATCACAGAGATCTCCTTCTTCTCTCTTCCTATCAGATACCACGGTCAATTACCGTAAACCACATGAGGATTGTTACCTTCCCCTGTAAGCCAGAGCACAGCCAACATTCAGAAATAAAGTTTCCTAACCCTCTCATTTATTTTGTAAACCTGGTGAGGAGAATTCTGGAAAGACCAATAAATACCTTCATACTTGGTAATATAATATCAGATAAGCATGTGTGATCATCTGTAATGCTTTATACCTATTCTCCTATTTTCTAAATTAAACCCGAATGGAGAGCTCATAATTTACCACTTACAGAGTGAAACGAGAAAAGTGAACAAACTTCACCATATCAGTTTTACAATTAATAGCTTGCGAGGAGGTTGTTGAATCTGCATTCTTCCAGTTCATCCTATATGAATTCAAAGGTTCTTGGACACACAAATCATCCTATCACTAATGCTTAACCTAGAGGTAGGTAGAACACATTTCTGAAATTTATTATATAAAACCTGCTAAAATTTGGGTGTTTTGAGTACTTATGGACTGTTTATCATTATCTCACTGAGAAAAATTTGACTCAACCTCAGCTTCTTAATTCCATTTATTTGTTTTATACTGCCATTTGCAATGTTTTGTTATCTCTACTGCAAATTAAAACTTTAGAGCAGAGCAGTCTTGGATTTGAAATTTCTGTCTGCTATGTGCTAGCTTGTGAAAATAATCTCTCTGAACCTCTAAATTCAGATTTCTATCTGAAAAATTAACCTTTTATGAAAACAGGCAAAAAAATTGACAAACTTTTCTGTCTCATCTAAGCCAAATTGCAATGTTGTCTGAGAAAAAAATTACTCTAGTATTTATGCTTACACTCCAGCAGGAACATGGGTTCACTGTAGTATTTTTTAAGCTTTTTATATATTCTCAGAGGTATGATAATTACAGAAAACTTAGAAGCAAACAATTGTTATGCCAAATGGAAAACAGAAAACTCTGGTGTTAAAATGGAGTAAACTGCATTTACCCAACACCATTGAGTAAATTGCCGAGTTGTGAAATGACTTAGTAGCAGCATCTAAACTACAGCTCTTGTCATATTTCTTATCTCAATGCTCGTTCCATAGTAAACAGCTTAAAATGAAGTTTTCAAGACTTTGCTGAACCTCATCACTGTGAATCCTCTGTCAGCCATGTGCTGAAAAACTTCAGTATGTAGACAGATAGATCAGATGATGGATGCAGTGCCAACTAATATACAAGCAAATGGATAGTGATTGTATTTATTCAGATAATACAACTGAAATATCCTGAGTTATGTATAGATAAAAATTCTAAAAATCCAAATAACCCTTTTCAACTGTTGCTTATTACAATACTCACTTTTGCTTTTGCTTTGTTTGTTTTGTTTATTTGAGACAGGGTCTCTGCAGCCCACACTGGAGTGCAGTGATGCGATCACGTCTCACTGCAGCCTCAAGTTCCTGGGCTAAAACTATCCTCCCACGTGAGCCTCCTGAGTAGTTGAAACTACAGGTGCATGCCACCACACCCAGCTTATTTTGTATTTTTGGTAGAGACAGGGTTTTGCCATGTTGCCCGGGCTGGTCCTAAACTCCTGGACTCAAACGATCTGCCAGCCTCGGCTTCCAAAAATACTGGGATTACAGGCAAGAGAGACTGCACCTGGCCTAATACTCATTTTTTCTTACCTGCAGTTGTAACATAGTTGCTATGCTGTTGGATCCCTTTTGTCTCACATTATTAAAATATGTTTCTATGTTGATCAAAGGAAAGCTTGTTACTCAAAATGAGAATGATATCCTCTGAAGATGCTGTAAACAGAATTCTTTTAGGGACCAGAGGAATACATTGTGGGGCCTTTTGAGGCCTCAGCCATGACTGGGCACCATCAGCATAGGTGTAATCAGGTAAATAATTAGTTAGCCTATCTGCAAGGATTTCAGAGATACAAGTTTCCTACTTGTTTCCATTGTTAGCAAGTCCTTCCTATCCAATGATAGTGATAATAATAACAATTCTAATTATTTGAATCTTCTGGGTGCAAAATAATATTTCAACATTTTTTTTTTTTTAAGATGGAGTCTCGCTCCATTGCCCAGGCTAGAGTGCAGTGGCATGATCTCGGCTCACTATAACCTCTACCTCCCGGGTTCAAGTGATTCTCATGCCTCAGCCTCCCGGGTAGCTGGGATTACAGGCATGTGCCACCACAACAGGCTAATTTTTGTATTTTTAATAGAGATGGGGTTTCACCATGTTGGCCAGGCTGGTCTTGAACTCCTGACCTCAGGTGATCCACTTGCCTCAGCCAGCCAAAGTGCTGGGATTACAGGCATGAGCCACCACACCCAGCCAATTTTTCAACTTTTTAACAGAAGTTTTCTTTTTAAGAGTGGACATGTATTGAGGTTACTGGATGTTTGAAAGATGGGGAAATTTTGCCCCAAAAGTGAGTGAAGCAGAATATAAGCATGAGTTGCACTGCAGTCTCCCCAGCACTTTCATTCTGCACTGCCCTCTGGCCCTCTGTTGCCATTCCCCCTGCCTTCTCCAATGCTTGTATTTTATTTTCCCTTCTTCGTGCCTTCACTGCTGTGGATCATGGACATTACGTATAACAGAAGTGCATTTAATACATTTATAATTGCTAAACCTCAGTGAGAAAGAGCAAGAAATTAATTGCATTCCTCCCTTCTATAATTTTCGTTAGTCAAGGTCAAGTCTTCTTGGAGAGTTTGTTTTTGGCAGAATTCTGGCAGAGAAATGCCAGATACAGGGCTGGTCAGGGAAGGCCACTGGCCCCAGTTAGGAGAAAGCATATGCAATGCCCTCAGTGATGAGGTATCTCTTGACAATAATTTGAAAATTATTTCAATCTCCAATATTACAGCTAGAGAGACCTTATAACTTATCACCCAAACATGAACCCTTATAACTTATCACCCAAACAGGAACCCTTCTGAAGATTGAGGGATTCTATTAGTAATTGTGTCGGAACAGCAGGAGTAAACTCGCAGTCCTGGGCAAACTGATACATGCAGTCACACTAATTATACAGAGAGGGTATTTTCCAATACTTGTTCATTCAAGGAAATTGTGAACTTGTGAAATCTCTTTCTATGGATTTCATTTGTTCTGCTTTTCAGAATTCCTATAATGAATGGCAACTCTCTGTTTTGTTTTGTTTTGTTTTTTGTCAGTAAGATGCCTAATGCCCAATGCCCCTGCGTTCCAGTCTTTAGAAAATGTCCGTGTAGATTAATGTAGATTCTGTTTTAAAAATCTGTTAAGAGGTAAAAGCCTAAATTCATGTAAGAATTTTTACAGTATTGAAGTCTAAAGCAGTGCTTGTCTTTATAGTAAAACATAGAATATGAATGTGTTCTTACTTAAAGTTGTTACGTAATACATAATTTTTATTATTAATAAAAAGCATTATAGTATTTATTAAAAATTAGAAAGAGCAATTATAAAGTTAAATATTAAAATCTGATTTTTCTCTTTCAATTTCCATTCTCCAGAAGTAACAACTTTTAACACTTTTGTATAATTTCAGGTAATTTTATACATATATGAATACTGACCAATATCTTATATTCCCTTACGTAAACACATGAAAGCATGCTAAATACGTGTTCAGAAACTTGGTTTTCTCCTTGAGGATTTGAGTATTTTTGTACATTTATATCTATATCTGAATTTATATCTATACCACATACTTAATTTTATTGACAGCTGCGTAGCATTGGGACTTGAGAGACTATAAAAGCGTTCCCTCCCATTCCATACTGAAAACTGTAGAATAAGTGAGAAAAATTAAAACACACATTTAATAATAATTTAAAATGTATGATCCTATCCTTAAATTTACATTTTTACACTAACAAAATAATAATAAAATAATAGAGATTGGCATTAGCAAGATAGATGACTTTGGAAATTTTCAACTGGTAGCTTTGACTTATATTAGTACCTAGCAAATTTAGGGCTCTGAACAGCCTCTGCCCTGAATGTCTCAGAGTTCCTGTATCATATGATACTTTCATTCACATTGCTGTGTGGCATTATGCCAGTCAGTTTACATTAAAGATGACATTTATACTTCACATCAGATAGTTACTATTACCTCTGTTGTCAAAGTTGCTGGTATTGGAGCTTTGGAGGGAATAAGAAGGTAAATTTTAACTCACAGGGCCATTTTTTATTGGCAACCCTAGGACATTTAGAATTCTGAAAATTATACATAATTTTCCTCTGAGCATCAGAGGATGACTACAGTTCCTTTTGTCTATGCTTTGTACCACTATCCCAGGAAAGCATTATTATACTCATTTTATGGATGAGAAGCTTAAAGCTAACAGAGAGTGAGAAATATTCCCAGGAGGATGTAACTAATGACTTATGTGGTAGGGATGTGGACCCAGACTTGTCTGCCTCCAAATTTCATGCTACTAATGTCTTTTCATTCCAATTTGATATGGTCCTAAAAGGCAAAATATATTTCTTTGAAATGTGTCTAATAGCTTGCTAGGGCTTATACACAGAATTTTTGAGGTGGCCTAAATAATTTTAACTGTTTCACATCGTATTTTCTCACTCATAAGTGGGAACTAAGCTATGAGGATGCAAAGGCATAGGAACGATACAGTGGACTTTGGGGACTTGGGGGAAAGGGTAGGAGGGAGCTGAAGGATAAAAGACTACACATTGAGTACAGTGTACACGACTAGTAATGGGTGTACCAAAATCTGAGAAATCACTGCTAGAGAACTTATTCAAGTAACCAAACACCATCTGTTCCCCCAAAACCTATTGAAATAAAAAAAAAATTTAAGAAACTAACAAACTATTTTAAATGACAAAGCAGTCTCCTTAACATTGAGAAATTAGAGTTAAAACAATAACGTGTTGAGATTATGACCAAATCTAATAATAGCTATCTATGTGGAAAGTACTACAAGATTAACCAAATTACAAAAAATTAAAGAACACATTTTGTGAAAGTTGTTTAAATCAGGAATCTACTTTTTAAATTTTAGCTTTCACTTTTGCAGTGATACAGACATAGAAAGATTAAATTTTAGAAATACTTCGTAATTATGAGCACTTTCAACTGTATATTTTTCATATTATAAAACAAGCAATATCGGTTCTGTAAATATCTTCAAAACAGGTAGTAAAATGACTATAAGTAACTGAAATAGTTAACAAACATATGTTAATTAATTTCCTGAATTTTTCTGTTGCAGGAAACCAAGAATTGAAATATTAATCATGAATTGGGTAAATGAGAGTATCATACAGGAGTTATCCTGCTGGGTTTCTCAGATCGACCTTGGCTAGAATTTCCACTCTTTGTGATCTTCTTGATTTCTTACATTGTGACCATCTTCGGCAATCTGACCATTATTCTAGTGTCACGCTTGGACTCCAAACTTGATGCCCCCATGTATTTTTTTCTTACCAATCTATCACTCCTGGATCTTTGCTACACCACATGTACAGTTCCACAAATGCTAGTAAATTTATGCAGCATCAGGAAAGTCATCAGTTATGGGGGCTGTGTGGCCCAGCTTTTCATATTTCTGGCCTTGGGGGCTACGGAATGTCTTCTCCTGGCCGTCAGGTCCCTTGATAGGTTTCTAGCTATTTGTCGGCCTCTCCACTACTAGGTTCTCATGCACGAGACGCTCTGCCTCCAGTTGGCAGCTGCATGCTGGATTACTGGTTTTGGTAACTCAGTGTGGCTGTCTACCCTGACTCTCCAGCTGCCACTCTGTGACCCCTATGTAATAGATCACTTTCTCTGTGAAGTCCCTGCACTGCTCAAGTTGTCCTGTGTTGACACAACAGCAAATGAGGGCGAACTATTCCTCGTCAGTGTGCTATTCCATCTAATACCCCTGACACTCATCCTTACATCATATGCTTTTATAGGCCGAGCAGTGATGAGAATACAGTCTGCTGAAGGTAGACAAAAAGCATTTGGGACATGTGGCTCCCATCTAATTGTGGTGTCACTTTTTTATGGTACAGCTACCTCCATGTACCTGCAACCACCTTCACCCAGCTCCAAGGACCGGGGAAAGACGGTTTCTCTCTTCTATGGAATCATTGCACCCATGCTGAATCCCCTTATATATACACTTAGGAACAAAGAGGTAAAGGAAGCCTTTAAAAGGTTGGTTGCAAGAGTCTTCTTAATCAAGAGATGCAAATGATAAGCTGTGCCAAAGACAAAATGTTTACTTAATTTACTAACTTCTCTGCAAGTTGCCCTATTTTTGCCGTTACTGTAGAGAACAATTGTAATCTTCCACAAATAAAATTTGTTTGACAAAGAGCTATTTTGTTTTTGTTGCCTAAATATTTTCATCACTGAACAAGCCCCCAGAATTGACCTTCCAATTCACCAAAAACTGTAATTATAACATCTTCAAGGTTTGTCAAACTTTACATCAATGTTTGTACAATTCACTGTAACTTAGACTTTTAGAAAAGCCAGAAATTTTCTCCAATCTCTCTCTCACTCTCTCTCTCTCTCGCACACTCTTTCTTTCACACACACACACACACACACACACACACACACTAGTTAAAGGAGGCTCACTGAAACTCTCACACCCTAACACTTTAAATTGGGATCTGAGGTTGGCAATTCTAGTTTTAAATTTTTTATTACCACACAGGCATAAGGAAATCTATAATATTTATTCTAAAATTATAACCAGATTTTCCGTTTTCTTAGCATGTTTCTGTACTCATGTTTTTCCTACTGTGAAAGCATCCTTCTTACTTCCTTTGCAAATCAAACCCTAGATACTTATTAGGTGCAGCTAATTTTCTTTTACTTGAATTTTTTTTCATAATTATCCCAACTATCAGTATTATCTACTGTTCTCTTAAATCCTAAAGCACTTACAGCTTAGATTTCAAAATAGCACATTTTGTAATCATTTCCAAAGTTTTCTTGTTTAGTACTTTTTTCTTGCATAATATTAGTCTAATTATATTTTATTCTTGAGGGTATAAAAACTATACCACACATTTTACCATATCACCTTTAGAAGTCATCGTTGTAGGCCGGGCGCGGTGGCTCAAGCCTGTAATCCCAGCACTGTGGGAGGCCGAGGCGGGTGGATCACGAGGTCAAGAGATCAAGACCATCCTGGTCAACATGGTGAAACCCCGTCTCTACTAAAAATACAAAAAAATTAGCTGGGCATGGTGGCGCGTGCCTGTAATCCCAGCGACTCAGGAGGCTGGGGCAGGAGAATTGCCTGAACCCAGGAGGCAGAGGTTGCGGTGAGCCGAGATCGCGCCATTGCACTCCAGCCTGGGTAACAAGAGTGAAACTCCGTCTCCAAAAACAAAAAACAAAAAAAAAAAAAAAAAAAAGAAGTCATCGTTGTGCTGAAGAAGTGGCATGCATTTACATTACTAGTTGATTCTTTTGGTTGTTGAGTGATTCATTTACATATAATAATTTAACAACCTTACCATCCTACTTTATCCATTGCTTTCTTCTACTAACATATTATACATGTAGAAGATACAATAGCTTAAAATATATTTATCATGTTTCTTATTAAAACCTACAGTAACTCCATGTATTTTTGCCATAATAAAATGTTAACAGAAATAAATCTGGTTTGCCAAGTTCTGACTTCAGTTTTCTCTCCTAATGTGAATAATTATCATAACAAGCATAAATGGAAGCGAAATACTGATAAAGGATATTGAAAGCTTAAGACAATACTTTTCTCACTGAAAATTAATTCATTGCTAAAGGTACAAACAAAAGACTGATCAGATTACTGGAAGCAAATGTGTATGTCAAAGCTAATGTCAGTGTAGTTTGGTGAATTATGAAGACATAGAAGAGAAATCAGAATTCCAGAAATTAAAATAGTCAATTTTTAAAATGAGAGGTCAATTGATTTAATTAATTTTATAATTGTAGATTTGGTTTTAACTAGTATTTATAGTGGTATGCTGGCATACAATTTTATACTGGTAATTACTATAACTAAGCTATTATCCGTTACCTTGAGAATAACAAAAATATATTAATGATTCATTTAGAACAAGACATATTAAACTAACATCTCTCCTATTTTGCAATTCTAAGAAATTTATTTTTCTAATATAAACCATTTTTAAGGAGAATGCATTTTGGATTTTTTTTTATGTGTAATAAAATATACATAAAATTTGTCAGTTTAACCGTTAAGTGTACAGCCAGTGACATTAAGTACCTTCACATTGTACATCTATCTCCAGGACTTTTTCATCTCCTGAATCCGAAACTCCATACCCTTTAAACAATAACTACCCATATTCCATATTCTGTCCCCACCAGCCCCTGGCAACCACTATAGTATTTTCTGTCTATGATTTTGAATACTCTACCTCATATAAGTGAAATCATAGAGCGTTTTTTTCTTTGTGACTTATTTCACTTAGCATAATGTCTTTAGGTTTCATCCATGTTGTAGCATGTGTCAGAATTTCCTCCCTTTTTAAGACTGAATAATATTGTATTGTATGTATATACCACATTTGGTTTATCTATTCATCTGTTGATAGGTACTTGAGTTGCTTTCCCCTTTTGGCTATGTTGACTAATACGGCTATAAATGCGGGTATATAAATATCTGTCTGAGTTCCTGCTTTCAGTTCTTTTGGGTATATACCCAGAAGTCGAATTGCTAGATCACATGGTAATTCTAATTTTAATTTTTTGACAAACTGCTATACTGTTTTTCACCATGGTGGCACCATTTTTCATTCTCACCAATTGGCACAAGGGTTGTAATTTCTCCACATAGCTCATTTTAATAAAGCTAATTTTTATAAAGTTTTTTATTATATATATTTTATGACATAGAGAATAACCAGAAAATAGTAGAGTTCTATTTGTTGATATCTATTTCTATATCCTCACTCAAAAGTTGATTAATGGAAATTACTCAAAAAGAGGTTTTATTGTAATAGAACATAAATATTTAAATATAAGAACAGTCAGGTACAACAAGGAATGGTAAACTAAATCTAGGGAATAAAACTGAACATCATATTTTGGAGGCTAAGGCAGAAGAATCACTGGAGCCCAAGAGTCAAGGCCAGCCTGGGCAATATAGCAAGACCCATCTCTAAAAAAGTAAAAAATAAAATTGAACATCAATGCTCAAAACTTTTACTACATGTTATATTCTATGTAATAGTAGAAATTATAAGATTGGCAGTGACTCTCATAACAATAGAACAAGGACATATATTCATGGTATCACATGTAGATTACTGAATTCATTTCAACTCATAATTAATAATCCTTATAACAGATATACCTATCCTTATAGGGAGTTTTTATAATAAATTGCATCCATGACAATCATTTCCACTGAGGTCCAGAGAAACAAAACGTGAAACAGAAATGACAGATAAATCGAAACATTTGGGGAAATGCCATATAGAAAAGGAGTTAGACTTTATTTGTGTGGTTTCTAAAATAAAAAGAACTAGTAAGAAGTACAAGGAGACAATACTGGTTGTATGGAAGAACTTGCTCACAGTCAGTAAAAGATAAAAATGGAATGATTTGGCTTCAGGAATGATAAAAGTTTCCTGGCCAGGTGCAGGGACTCATGCCTGTTATCCCAGCACTTTGGGAAGCCGAGGCAGGAGGATCACTTGAGGTTAGGAGTTTGAGACCAGCCTGGCCAACATGGTGAAACCCTGTCTCTACTAAAAACAAAAGAATTAGCCAGGCATTGGTGGCACACACCTGTAGTCCCAGCTACTCAGGAGGCCGTAGTAGGAGAATTGCTTGAACCCAGGAGGCAGATACTGCAGTGGGCCAACATTGTGCTGCTGTACTCCAGCCTGGGCAACAAAAGCGAGACTCCATCTCAAATAAATAAATAAATAAATATTTTAAAACTAAAATTTCTTTAGCAACAGTTATTCAAGTATATCACTTTGTGGAAATATTTCATACAGTATTCAGATATTGGAAGGATGGTTGGATTACATGACTTATAGGATGATTTCTCACCCGGAGATTCTGTGAGTACAAATAAGGAAGGAATATAATTTAGGAACAAAATAACTGTCTAGAGCTAAAAGTTCTAATGTACTGGAATGTTTAATGAAAGAGTGGGGTGAACAGCTATCTATAGACATTCATAGGCTGAAGCTATATAGCATATTATCCTCTGATTAAACAGAATAACACTTACTTTTTATTGTTTTATGACTTTTAGTAAATTATACAGTTGTTCACCAGCTGTACTTTGATTGTTTCCAGTTTGGGTTATTTTGAGTAATGTTTATATGAAAATGCATAGACAATTTTTATGTAGATATAGTTTCATTTTTCATGAGCAAACATCTAGGAGTAGAAAAATACTAGCTTGTATGGCAAATCCATGTATAAATCTTTAACAAACTACTACGCTATTTTCTAAAGTGCTTATACCATTTTACATTCCCTCCAGCAACATATGAGGGTTTTAATTTCTCCCCATCCTAACTGACACATTTTTTCAGCCTTTTGGATTATAGTCATTCTAGACTATGTGTAGTAATATCTCATTATGCATTTAATTAGCATTTTCCAAGTGATTAATGATGTTGAGCATATTCTCATGCTCTTATTAGCCATTTATATAGCTCCTTTTGTAAAAAATATATTCAAATATTTTGAGCATTTATCAAATGAATTTTCATATTATCAAGAGTATTTTTATATATAAAGACAGTCTTTATCAGACACATATTTAACAATTATTTTCTCTTAATCTGTAGCTTTTTGTTTCTTTTTTTGACAAGAGTCTTACTCTGTTGCCCAGGCTAGAGTGCAGTGGCGAAATCTCTACTCACTGCAACCTCTGCCTGCTGGGTTCAAGCATGTTTCATTTTTAACAACTTCATTGAGATATAATTTACATACCATAAAACACATTCACTTAAAAGTACAGTTCAGGCCAGGTGGGGTGGCTCATGCCTGTAATCCCAGCACTTTGAGAGGCCAAGGTGGGAGGATCACTTGAGCCCAAGGAGGTCCAAGCTGCAGTGAAGCCCTGATTTCACCACTGCACTCCAGCCTGGGTGACAGAGCAAGACCCTCTCTCAAAAATAAAATAAAATAAGAAGTACAGTTCAGTGGTTTTTAAGTACATTCAAAAAATTCTGTAATTATCATCACAGTTGAATTTTAGAAATTGTTCCCAAAGAAACCTTGTGTATCTTGGCAGTCACTTTCCATTTCCCCTGCTCTTCACTTCCAACCCAAGCCATTGGCAACCATTAGTCTACTTTTTATATCTATAAATTAGCCTATTCTAGACATTTCATATACATGGAGTCATACAATATATGGTCTTTAGTGACTGGCTTCTTCCACTTAACATAATGTTTTCAAGGCCTTTTCATGTTGTAACATGTTTCAGTACTTCATTTTTTTTTTATTGCCAAATAATATTCCATTGCATGGATATACTTAATTTCATTTATCCATTCATCGGTTGATGAAAATTTCAGTTGTTTCTACTTTTTGGCTTTTATGAATAATGTCACTATGAACATTTGAGTATAAATTTTGTGTGGACATATGTTTTCATTTCTCTTAGGTATATATTCTATATACGTGTGAAATTGCTGGGTCATATAGTAATACTATGGTTAATTTTTTTTTTTTTTTTTCTTCTGAGAAAGACTCTCACTCTGTCACCCAGGCTGGAGTGCAGTGGGGCAATCAACTCACTTCAACCTCTGCCTCCCGGGTTCAAGCAATTCTCTTGCCTCAGCCTCCTGAGTAGCTGGGATTACAGGCACTCACCACCATGCCTGGCTAATTTTTGTGTTTTTAGCAGAGACAAGGTTTTGCCATGTTAGCCAGCTGGTCTCAAACTCCTGATGTCAGCTAATCTGCCTGCCTCAGCCTCCCAAAGTGCTGGGTTTACAGGTGTGAGCCACTGTACCCAGCCACTATGTTTTCCAAAGCAGCTATTCTAATTATCACCAACAACATAAGAGGATACTGTTTCCACTTTATTGAAAACACTTTGGTATTGTCTTTCTTCTTTATTATAAGCATGCTGTTGGTTGCAAAGCACAATCTTGTGGTTTTGTTTTTATTTCCCTAATGACTAATGATATTGAACATCTTTTTTTTTCTTTTCTTTTTTGATACTGAACATCTTTTCACGTGTTTATTGGCCATTTGCATATCTTCTTTGGAGAAATGTGTATTCAAATCATTTGCCCACTTTTTAAGTTATTTGTCTCTTTATTATTGAGTTATAGAAGCTCCTTACATATTCTGGGTACAAGTACTTTTTTGGAGATGTAATTTGCAAAGATATTCTCCTATTCTGTATTTTCAATTTATTGATGGTGTCCTTTGAAGCACAGGGTTTTTAAATTTTGATGAAGTCCAATTTATCTTTAAGTATTATATCATGGCCGGGCGCGGTGGCTCAAGCCTGTAATCCCAGCACTTTGGGAGGCCGAGGTGGGTGGATCACGAGGTCAAGAGATCGAGACCATCCTGGTCAACATGGTGAAACCCCGTCTCNTTTAAATGAAATTAATGATGTACACAAGAAAACCTAAGAGCAATCACCACTTAAGAAATGCATTTGTAGCCTGTAATCCCAGCACTTTGGGAGGCCGAGGTGGGTGGATCACGAGGTCAAGAGATCGAGACCATCCTGGTCAACATGGTGAAACCCCGTCTCGACCAAAAATACAAAAAATTAGCTGGGCATGGTGGTGCCTGCCTGTAATCCCAGCTACTCAGGAGGCTGAGGCAGGAGAATTGCCTGAACCCAGGAGGGGGGGGTTGGGGAGAGCTGGAATCGCGCAATTTAACAAAAACCAAGAAAAAAAAAGTAAAAAAAAAAAAAAAAAAAAAAAAAAAAAAAAAAGTATTATATCTAGGAAAAAAAAAAAAAAAAAAAAAAAAAAAAAAAAAAGTATTAATGAAAAAAATAAAAAAAAAAAAAAAAAAAATAAGAGAAACCTCGGTAAAAAAAAAAAAAAAAAAAAAAAGTATTATATCTAGGAAACTACTATGTAAACCAAGACCATAAAGATTTTTACCTGGGTTTTCTTCTAGGGTCTTATAGTTCAGCCTCTACATACATTTAGGTCTATGATCCATTTTGAGTTAATTTTTATGTATGGTGTGAGGAAGGAACTCAACATCATCTTTTTAGATATGTATATCTATTGATGCTTGTCCCACCATCATTTGTTGAACAGAGTATTCTTGCCCCAGTAAAGTATCTTGGCACCCTTGTCAAAAATACATTGACCATAAATCTGAGAGTTTATTTCTAGACTTTCAATTTATTCCATTGGTTCATATTTCTATCTTTATGCCAGTACCATGCTTTCTCTATAACTGTAGTTTTGTAGCAAGTTTTGAAATTGGGAAGTGTGAGTCCTTCAACTTTATTCTTCATTATCAACATTGATTCGACTATTTTGTCTCTTGCATTTCTACATTAATTTTAAGTCCAGCTTGTCAATTTCTACAAAAACAAAAAATAAAAAAGCCAACTGTGATTTTTTTTAGAAACTGCATTGGATCTATAGATCAATTTGGGGAGTTTTGTCATCTTAATAATATTGTTTTTCAAGGCCGGGCGCGGTGGCTCAAGCCTGTAATCCCAGCACTTTGGGAGGCCGAGGCGGGTGGATCACGAGGTCAAGAGATCGAGACCATCCTGGTCAACATGGTGAAACCCCGTCTCTACTAAAAATACAAAAAATTAGCTGGGCATGGTGGCGCGTGCCTGTAATCCCAGCTACTCAGGAGGCTAAGGCAGGAGAATTGCCTGAATCCAGGAGGCGGAGGTTGCGGTGAGCCGAGATCGCGCCATTGCACTCCAGCCTGGAAAAAAAAAGAGAAAATACGTCTAAAAAAAAAAAAAATAAATAAATAAATAAATAAATAAATAATATTGTTTTTCAACACATGCACATGGGATGACTTTCCATTTATTTAGATCTTTCATTTCTTTCTACAATGTTTTATAGTTTTCGGTGAACATGACTTTTACTTATTTTAACAGAGCTCCAAAAGAGGTCAAACCTCTCTATTGGCTGCAAGGCTGCCAGAGTTTGAATATGATGTCACTGAGCTTGTGATCCCCAAGTAAAAATATCATAGACATAGACTAGCTTAGCAAAATTTACTCGTTTCTCTTGGATAGACCATTTAAATTTGTTTGTTCTGTGCCTTAGCTTTATTTCCGGAGATGCAGAAAAGACAAGTCACAGACTGGGAGAAAATATTTGCAAAATATACATATCATGATGTATGAGGCCCCTCCTCTGCTGCTGCCACTGCCACTAAGATGCTCTGTCTTACTTCCTACCTATTGGCTGCCCTTGAGAGCAACATCTCCCCCAGTGCCAAGGACATCAAGAAGATCCTGGACAGAGTAAGCATGGAGACAGTTGATGACTGGCTAAACAAGGTTATCAGTGAGCTGAATGGAAAAAAATATTGAAGATATCATTGCCCAAGGTATTGATGAGCTTGCCAGTGTGCCTGCTGGTGGGGCTGTGGCCATCTCTGCTTCTTTGGGCTCTGCAGCTGCTGTTTCTGGTTCTACCCCTGCTGCAGCAGAGGAGAAGAAAGATGAGAAGGAGCAGTCATCTGAAGAGTTAGCCTGTTCAATTAAATTCCTGGTCTCCTGCAAGTAGAGTCTTTTCACATAAAAAAAAAAAAAAAAAAGTCTGTGTGTGTGTGTGTGTGTGTCTGTGTGTGTGTGTGTGTGTGTGTGTGTGTATAATATATACAAAGAGCTCCCAAAACTCAACAGTAAGAAAACAAGTAAACCAATTAAAAATTGAGCAAAATATCTGAACAGATACTTTAACAAAGAAAACATACAAATGGCAAATAAGCATATCTAAAGAGAGTCAACATTGTTTTTTATCAGAAAATTGCAAATAAAAAAACAGGGAGATACCACCACATTCTAATTAGAATGGACTAAAATATAAAAAATTGAAAATACCAATTGCTAGCAAGGATGCAGAGTGGCAGAAAATTTCATTCATTTCTTGCGAGACGCAGAATAGTACATCAGTTTTCTGATCACTGCAATTCATTCCATGACTCACATAGATAATTTTCTCCCCTCATGTTAGTGAAGTAGATCTCCCATGGTACTCATGGACTTCTTTTTCTGAGTGGAAATTCACAAGGGTATCTTCTAGTTATCTATTCCAATCTCCCCCACTCTTATCTAGCATCTTGAAGGGTCTTGGTTGCTGACCTGGGATTGTGACCCAAACCTTCATTTCCAAAGGTCTGAACCCTTGGTAATCATGGCCTTCTCAGTCTGAAGTCGCTGCACCTGTCTATTCGTGTTACAATGGAATACAGGAGGTAGCCAAGTGGATCTTCTGTGCTCCGCATGAATTCTGTGGCCCCATTGTCGAAAATCAGCCCTGCTTCCTCCTGCTGATCAAGTCAAATTCCCCTGACAGTATGGTATGGTAGTTATCTATAAACCCCAGGAAGTTTATTCTGAGCCCATCCTTGAAAAGGAGGAAGTACACGCTGATTGCTCAATGGGCGGGAGAATTGGTCTATGGAGAAAGTGCATGCTGTTGGTTCACGGGTGAGTCTCGAAAAAGCACCATCTGATTGGCCAAAAAACATCAAGGAAGTTCATTCTCTATGCCCTGGACTCCATCTGGAACCGGCAGCCCAGCCCCCAGGCTTCAGGCCCTCCTTGGCTTGAAGGTTGGGCCTCATTGTGGACCCGCCCCTTCCCAGCTAGGAACCTCTCTGCCTCCTGCCACCATCCATAAGACTAAATCATACTTAAGATAAGGTATTACACATAGGGTAATATACCAGTAAACTGACAATACTTAATGGAAATGAAAGTATCATAGAGTGGAAAGATAAACAGTTAACAAACATAATAGAATAAATTATCCAACGTTTATCTTTTTCACTGTCTTGGATAAGATAGTAATTTTGACAAAATATTGTAATTTCCTCATTCTTATCTTTCTCTGGATTGTGAGATTTTGGAGGACACATATGTAACATTTATTTATATCCCAAGCGTCTTTCCCAGTGCCTGAAAATGTTTAATGAATAGAAATATATTGCATATCCCAGAGTCATTCTACATTATAAGATTTTATGGGAATTATTCCTGAAGGATAAGTACAGAACAAAAAAGTCACTGATAGAGAATAGTTCTCCTACGTACTCTCATTAAATCTCTACTCATCAAAATGCCACCTAGAAGTGAGGGGATGATTATCTGAGTTATACTGGGAAAGTTTCAGATTTGATGGTGTGAACAATAGTATTGGATAAATCCCTGGGGCTGCTGAATAGCTCTTAGATGCAACGTAAAGGAAGGGAAGACAACAGCGACAGGAGCTGACTCACTTTAGCTCCCCACTGTAATCAGTCCTTAATTGACTGTTTTCTAAGTCAGATAACCCCAGAGAGTGTCCCATTTTATGGATTATAACAAAACTCATTTGAAACTTTTTAATAGCTGCATGCAGCATAGGAAGAACATGTTAATCAGTTCTCCTCTCCCAAGAGGTGGATCCCTGTGGACATGGAGAAAACAAGATCATTGCTGTTGGTAGCTTAATTCTAATAATTATTATAATTAGATCTCTAGGGTCTTGTTCTTCCTTCCAACTTTTATAAAGAACTGCAGAAGTTGAAAATCATTTTCCTGCTCGCTCTAGTTTTAAGTATTACCCATTGATGTCATCACTCAGAATCCCTTAAGATTGTTCAGTTATGCAGAGAGAATCACATGAGTAAATATAGCTGTCCTTCAATTTTAGAAGAAAAAAAAACGGCCTAAGAGAAACTACTTTTATCAATAAATCTAAACATTTCTCATTCTTTACTTTCTCCAATCTATAATTCATCTTTCTTTTCTCAACTCCTTCAGAACTTAACTATCAGGGACAATAAGTCAACTGTTAAATGAGCAAGCGGGTTGGGTTTTTTTTTTTTTTTTAACTTAGAAGACACAGAAAACATTTTAAAAAAATGAAATTAAACTGAAGCTTAATTTTTAAAATTTGCTTTCAAAATTTATCTAACTTTTAAATGTTAAAGAAACATACAGTCAGAATTATATATTACATTTTCATATGGTTATATGTTAACTTTTTTATTTTTAGAAGAATAGGCAAGGAAAATTAAAAATTCACTTCTTTGAAACTTCAGTTATCTGCACATATTTATGTAAATCATAGTATTTTAGAAATTGAAGAGGAAGAAGTTCTTCCAAACTCATTCTACAAGGCCATTGTTACTCTTATACCAAAACCATACAAAACTCAACAAAACAAGAAAACTCCAGGCCAGTATCCCTAATGAACATAGATGCAAAAACTCTCAAAAAATACAGCAAACCAAATTCAATAGCACATTAGAAAGATCATTCACTATGATCAAGTGAAATTTGTCCTGGGGTTGCAAGGATGGTTCATCATACGCAAATCAATAAACATGATATATCATGTTAGCTGAATGAAGGACAAAAACCACATGCCAAAGAAAAGGCATTTGATAAAATTCAACAGCCTTTATGATAAAAACTGTCAAACGTGGTGTACAAGGGACATACCTCAACACAATAAAGTCCGTATATAACAAACCGACAGCTAACATTATACTGAATAGGAAAAGTTGAAAGCTTTGCCTCTAAGATTTGGAAAAATATAAGGATGCCCGTTTTTAGCAATTTATTCAACATAGTGCTGAAGTTGCTAATCAGAGCAAGTAGGCAAGAGAGAGAAATAAAAGCCATACAAATTGGAAAGGAGAAAACCAAATTGTCCCTGAACAGATGACATGATCATATATATAGAAAACCCTAAAGACACCACCCAAAAAACTGTCAGAACCAATAAACTAATTCAGTAAAGTGGCAATATACAAAATCAGCACCCAAAAATCAGTAGCGTTATCTATAGGCCAATAGCAAGCTATTGGGAAAAAAATCAAGAAAGCAATCGCATTTATAATTACTACAAAAAAAGACACCCAGAAATAAATTTCACCAAGGAGTTGAAAGATCACTACAACAAAAACTATAAAACATTGTTGAGGGCCGGGCGCGGTGGCTCAAGCCTGTAATCCCAGCACTTTGGGAGGCCGAGGCAGGTGGATCACGAGGTCAAGAGATTGAGACCATCCTGGTCAACATGGTGAAACCCCGTCTCTACTAAAAATACAAAAAATTAGCTGGGCATGGTGGCGCGTGCCTGTAATCCCAGCTACTCAGGAGGCTGAGGCAGGAGAATTGCCTGAACCCAGGAGACGGAGGTTGCGGTGAGCCGAGATGGCGCCATTGCACTCCAGCTTGGGTAACAAGAGCGAAACTCCGTAAAAAAAAAAAAAAAAAAAAAAAACCTTGTTGAAATAAATTAAAGGTACACAAATAAATGGAAAGATATTCATGTTCATGGATTAAAAGAATTAATATTGTTTAAATGTCTATGATACCCAAAGCAATCTATAGATGCAATGCAATCAAAATAGCAAGGATATGCTTCACATAAAATAAAAAAATCCCTTAATTCATGTGAAACCACACATACCAAAAAAGAAAAACTAAATAACCAAAGCCACCTTGAACTGTGATTTTGAGGTTTTTGAACAAGAAGGACAAACCTGGTGACACCAAACTACTTGATTTAAAAATATACTACAAAGCAATAGTAACTAAAACAGCATGGTACTGGTGTGAAAATTCATATAAATCAATGTTACAAAATAGGGAACCCAGAAATAAATCCACACAATAATGGCCAACTGATTTTCTACAAATGTGCCAAAAAATACACATTGGGAAAAGGCCAGTCTCTTTAATAAATGGTGCCAGGAAAACTGTATATTAATATGCAAAAAAAATGTAGCAAGATAGACCCCTATCTTTAACCATATACAAACATCAACTCAGAATGGACTCAAGACTTAAATGTAAGTCCCAAGATGGCAAAACTACTAGAAGAAAACATAGAAGAAACGCTTTATAACATTGGCATGGGCAAGGATCTTTCGATAAGACCTCAAAAGCACAGACTACCAAAACAGACAAATGAGATTACACCAAACTAAAGAGCTTCTGCACAGCAAAGGAAACAATCAAAAGAATGAAGGGATAACCTATAGAATGTGAGAAAATATTTGCAAACTATGCATGTGATAAGGGGTTGATATCCAGAATATATAAGGAACTCAAACCACTCTATAGCAATAATAATTATAATTATTAATTATCTGATCATGTCTTTAAAATAGGCAAAAGATCTGAAAGACATTTCTCAAAAGAGGATATATAAATGACCCACAGATCTATGGAAAATGCTTAACATCACTAATAGTCATGGAAATGCAAATCAAAGCCACAATGAGATACCACCCCACCCCGATTAGAATGGCTATTCAATAACAAATAACAAATGCTAGCATGGATGTGGAGAAAATGGAGCTCTTACACACTGTTGGTGGGAATATAATTAGTACAGCAATTATGGAAAACACTGTCAAGCTTCCTAAAAACACTGAAAATAGATTAAAATTAAATTAAATTAGATCAAATCAAAATATGATCCAGCAATCCCACTATTGCATATATATCCAAAGAAATTAAAATCAGTATGTATAAGAGGTATCTGCACACCTATGTTTATTGCAGCAGTATTCACAATAGCCAAGATATGCAATCAACCTAAGTACCCATCAATGGATGAATGGATAAAGGAATGTGGTATATATACACAAAGGAATGCTATTCAGTCATAAAAAAGGAGATCTTCTAATTTGTGGCAACATAGATGAACTTGGAGGACATGCATCAGGTAAAATAAACCAGGCACAGAAAGACAAATACCACACAATTTCACTCATATGTGCAATCTAAAGAAATCTATCTCATAGGAATAGAGTAGGATAGTAGTTACCGGAAACTGGGGGATTAAGGAGAGGGGAGTATGAGGGGCATTCACTCAATTGGTACAAAGTTACAGTAAGTTAGAGTAGTAAATTCTAATGCTCTTTTGCACAGTAGGGTCACTTATAGTTAATAAGATCACATTGTATATTTCAAAATATTCTATATTAAATACTACTCTATATCATATGTTAAAACATTATTCTATATATTAAAATACATATAGTCCTCTATAGCTAGAAGAATTTTGAATGTTCTCACCACAAAGAAGTGATAAATGTATGAGGTGATAGCATACTAAATACCCTGTTTTTTAATTTATTTATTTTTTTGAGATGGAGTCTCATTCTGTCACCCAGGCTGGAGAGCAGCGGCACGATCTCGGCTCACTGCAACCTCCGCCTCCCAGCTTCAAGCAATTCTCCTGCCTCAGCCTCCTGAATAGCTGGGACTACAGGTACATGCCACCACACCTGGCTAATTTTTATAATTTTTTTTAGTGGAGATGGGGTTTTGTCAATATTAGTCAGGTTGGTCTCGAACTTCTGACCTCACTATCTGTCCACCTCAGCCTCCCAAAGTGCTGGGATTACAGACGTAAGCCACCGCACCTGGTCTCCTGATTTGATCATTATAGAATTTATACATAGCAAAGTATCACACTAGGCCATAAACATGTACAATTATTATGGACCAATTTAAAAAACACTTTTTAATATGAAAAGTTTTAGAAAGAAAAGGATTAATTGAAAATCCCCTTCCTTCAAACTTCAGTTATTTTGGCATACGCATGTTAATTTTAATATTTTAGAAATGGGGAGGCATTATACCTGAAATTGTGAAACACAATTTTTCAAAAGTTAAACGTATTTTATATACTTAATATATAACTATATATTAATAATTTTATTAATTTTAATATAGTATTAATTTCTATTTACTCTGTATTTAATACCATTTTAATATATTTAAAACATATTTGAAATATTTACTATATAATACATTCAAAATATGTTTAACATATTTTTGTTTAGCTTCCATATCAACACACACACACTACATTTTTCTGTGACTTTTTACTTTTTATTTATGAATGTACAAACATTTACTTAACCATTATTCAGTCAATGAACATTTAGTCTGTTCCCTTTTTTTAAACCCACAATCTAACTGTGCTATGTATACATCTTTTTGCACTTATATAAGTATTTCTAACAGTAAATCCCTGAAAGTAGAATTAATGGGTTAAAGACTTATGCATTTACCAAATTTCCAAAAATCTGGTAAAACTATCCTCCAAAAATTTAAAACCAATTTACATTCTCACACACAGTTTATGAGAGTGCCATTCTCTATCATCATAAATTGAATACGACCCAACTGAAAAGTATGTACAATATGACATGAGAAAAATAATTAGATTGTTGTGTTAATTTGTACTTATTTAATTATACATTAGGTTGAAAAAATATTACATGTTTTAAGACCATATGCATTACAATTTCAGTAAATTGGATCTCACTATCCTTTGCCTATTTGTCTTGTCCAGGTAAGCGTAATCCTTTTTATTTGAAAAAAACATATACATTGGAAAAAGCTCTTTGATCACTAAGAATATTTGTCGTCTGTTCTACATATGTGTTGTAAATATTTTTCTCTGTTTTCAAAAACAGAGCAGAATTTATCTGGAAACCTATCGAGCCATTGTAATTTATTCATTGTCCATAATACTTGATTCTTACATTCCTTTTTACTTCACTCTTATTTTTATGAAATGATATAATTTTAAACCCAGATAACATATATATGTTCTGATTCTGAAATAATATTTTTAGGGTTAGTCATGAATTTCAAATAACACCAGTTTGTAGAAAATGTAAGCTTTAATGTCTCACAGCAACAAATGCGCTCAACGTTTCTTCTTAGGCTATGTGCCACTCCTAAATAAATCTCTCTAACCCTTAACTTCCCGTAGAGACAATATTTTCATTTTGGAGGTTCTTGGGGAACATCAATCAATCAAATTTCATGTGTTTATTTTGTATGTAATATATTCCAGTAACTTTAACAATTGAATCTGTAAATAAAAGTTACAAATCAAGTGACAACAGCAAAACAACAACAAAAAGAACGCTTTTGGATTTAATATAATTTTCAGTTGGAAATTATATTAAAATATAAATAAATTAGACTGTAATATTCTTTCCTAAGAAAGTTCACTAAATCTCAATTCAAGAACAAAGAAGTGTTCGAATACTGTTCATATTTGTGCTATGTTGCCAAATTTATTTTTTGCGCCACCAAACTCCAAAAATATTTTACCATAGAAACAAAAACTCAAATTTTAAAGATATGAATAGCTATCGCCCAGATGAAAACCTAAAAAAGGACCTAAGAGTTTTGATACCCAATCATCTGATGTTACTGCATGATTTCCTACAAGAATTTACTCTTCTATTCTCTTCTGCAGCACTAGTTAATTACCCAAAGGGGCATGCAATCCCCATGATCTTTGCAAGAAAACATGTTAAGCCAACTATCAGGTACTACTTTTGATGCTAAGAAATTAGTCCTCCATTTTTTTCCCCATCTGAGTCTATAAGACCTTTCAAATCTGCCTTGGTTATTTTGTAGAGTCAGAAGGACATCCTTGCCATGGAGCTTTGGTTGACAGCTCCAGAGAGCCTGCTGAACACCAGGTATTATCCCAAATGGCAGGTAGATAGAGGAAGAATGTGAACACTATTTTTCCGTTACAATTGCCTCTTTTCTCTATAATTTAATTTAATTAACCCATAGCAATTACTCCATTTTACCTTTTTCTAAAGTAGTGCAACACCATTACTCTATCACTTAAATTGTAAGAAAAGGAATCGCATGGCTTTGTTCCTCTTTTATCTTCAAAAAAAAAAAAAAAACCAACCTAGAATCTAATGCAAAGAGAGTTTGGAACTTATCAGCTTGTTTCTTGACAAGTTGAGATTGTTGTAATTACTTCTATATGATTTCTGGTGCGTTCCTGTCATAATTGTACTGTTACTTTCTATTTCTATTAACCACATAATCTTCCACAAAATCCTAGATAACAATCCACACCAGAGGAAATAACATGAATATTTCTTCTTCCTATATGCTTTGGGAAAGTTGAAACCAGGTAAGCCTAAATGACTAGAGAAAATGGATAAATTTTTCTTTATTTCGGTATACTATATTTGACTATGGAAAATAAATTTACTATAAGAATATCTATGTCAAGACATTTTCACGAAAGACAAGTTTTTCATTTGAAAATCAAAATATCTGTGACAAAAGTTTAAGTCCTATTCTGTATTTATTTTTTCTCAATTTCCCAATTAAAAGCAGCCATTAATTCTCTAGATTGCATCATAGTGTGAAGTGTATTTTACACCCATATTGTACCTGCTGCTCTATTTTTACACTTCTCCTTTCCTGTTATTTTACTTTTATCCTAGTGTCCTTTAATCCAGTTGTGAGTATGTGTCTTTCATGAATCGATCTCACTTTTTTCTTCTTAGCCACGTTAGGGTCATTTTTTTAAATTTCTGTTTTTAAAATTCCTTTTTAGTTACCACATTCTCCTTCTTTTGTCTCTATTCCTCCCTAGTCCCTATTGCCATGCACCTTTCCTCTGTAAGCTAATTACATTGTTTTTAACATTTGCAAAAGACTGAAGACAAAGTGTATTCAAAGTTGCCATTTTATTACTGGAGAGAATATCCTCTCTGACTTTGTCAATCTTGGTTGCAAAATTCTGTTGCTTACAAAGACATGAATTGTAGAGATCCAAGGTATTTCATGGGACTAAAGAACTGTGATATTTAATAGATACATTTATAACCTAAGTGAAAAGATAACATTAACACTTTATGCCACAATAATTAGGATATAATAGTCCAGCTCACAGTGGGCAGTAGTTCCCTGTGTTTTGTGTTTTTCAAAAATGCAAGTAGTGAGCTCAGCCATGGTTGTCACATTTTCAGGTCATTGTCAACATTGAGGGCATGTAGAAGACAGCTACTAGGGTGATGATATGCCTGATAACCATGTATAAGAAGACTGAAGGAAAGTGAATGTCTTGGACTACAGAAAATTTAGTCAAGATGTAGTAAATGTCTATAATGTTAATGGATGTTGGCCGGGTGTGGTGGCTCACGCCTGGCCGACATCCATTCAGTCCAGCACTTTGGGAGGCTGAGGAAAGAGGATCAGTTGAGGCCAGGAGTTTGACACCAGCCTGGGCAATATAGCGAGACCTTATCTCTAAAAAAACATGAACAAAATTAGCTGGGCATGGTGGTATGCGCCTGTAGTCACAGCTATTCAGGAGGCTGAGGTGGGAGGATTGCTAGAATCTGAGAAACAGAGGTTGCAGTGAGCTGAGGTCATACCATTGCACTCCAGCCTGGGCTACAGAGCAGGACCTTGTCTCAAAAAAAAAAAAAAAGTTAATTATGTCATATGAAGAAGTATTAGATTGGTGTGTATTCAAAAAAGTCAAAATAGTACCCTGTCTGAAAAAAAATGTTAATTATGTCATATGAAGAAGTGTTAGATTGGTGTGTATTCAAAAAAGTCAAAATAGTACCCTGTCTCAAAAAAAAAATGTTAATTACATCATATGAAGAGGTCTTAGATCGATGTGTATTCAGTAAAGTTAAAATAATTTGTCTTGTGCATTATAGGGAAAAAATATCTTCATAATAAAAAGAGGATTATAAACAAGAATTTCCCAACAATGAAACACTTTGCCTTATGTGTTTGAACAAATGATAAACAGTTAATATAGCTAGCTGGCAGAAGATATGCTACAATTATTGAATGGGATGAGAGGCTTGATGGTTATGTTCCCCCAAATCCTGACATTCAATGGCATTCAGATAATGCAGATTAAATATTCTTCATTTTGTCCCTACCAGCTATACAGATGATACGAAAGGAAGGCAATGGAAAAATGCAATGACAGCTCAGAGTACGGTTTTATCCTGGTGGGTTTCTCTGATTGTCCCAAGCTGGAGATGGTGCTCTTTATAATAAATTTTATTCTGTATTCCATGGCTGTGCTAGGAAATTCGACCATAATCCTTGTGTGTATATTAGACTCTCGACTTCACACCCCAATGTACTTCTTTCTGGCAAATCTTTCCTTTCTAGATCTCTGCTTCAGTACTAGTTGCATTCCGCAAATGCTGGTAAACCTCTGGGGCCCTGACAAGACCATCAGCTATACCGGCTGTGTTGTCCAGCTTTTCTCTTTCCTTTCCGTTGGGGGAATTGAGTGCATCCTTCTGGCTGTCATGGCCTATGACTGCTATGCTGCAGTCTGCAGACCTCTGCACTACCTGGTCATTATGCACCCCCAGCTATGTCTAGGACTGGTGGCTGCAGCCTGGGGGAGTGGACTGGTCAATGCCATTGTCATGTCACCACTAACCATGACCCTCTCCAGATGTGGCCACTGCCGAGTTAACCATTTCCTCTGTGAAATGCCAGCATTGATCAAGATGGCTTGTGTGGATGCTTGTGCCGTGGAAATGCTGGTCTTTGCTTTTGCCGTTCTCATCGTCCTATTGCCCCTCACTCTTATTCTTGTCTCCTACGGCTACATCGCTGCAGCTGTGCTAAGAATCAAGTCGGCTGCCAGGCGATGGAAGGCCGTCAAGACCTGTAGTTCTCACCTCACAGTGGTCTCCCTGTTTTATGGGAGCATCATCTATATGTATATGCAGCCAGGAAACAGCTCTTTCCAAGACCAAGGCAAGTTTCTCACTCTCTTCTACAACCTGGTGACTCCTATATTGAATCCCCTCATCTATACTTTAAGGAATAAGGAGGTGAAAGGGGCACTGAAGAAAGTTTTGGGGAGGCAATAATGAACTGGAAAAGTATGGTAAGTTATGAAGTCTTAGGCAAAAGATCTTTTCCAAATACATTATTTTGTGCTTATAATAAATCTAGCCATTGTGTCAAACATTCTTGGATTTTTAAAATATGAATAAATACACTAAAGTATATCCAAAGTTAATATGAATCAACCATAGCTACACATAATATAAATGTCTTAGCATAATAATATTTAGTAAAAAGAATTAAGTCTCAGAAGAAAGGTGAAATAACTCTCATATAGACATAAAATAAACTCAACTAAATAATTGAACTCAATGAGGGACCCACGCAGGTGTAATAACTGGTTCAAAACAGTCAAACTGGTTCAAAAATAGTCAAAGAAGCACAAATTTATAAGAAGAAAAGGAATGTAGAAATGAATATGCAAATAGAGGCTAAACTTGCTGGTTCCACTGTGGGAGAGGGAAGTCAATTCAATCTCTGACCATTAGGACTGAATTTGTATGTCATAAACAAGAATTATTTTATATTGCTATCAGTTAATAATTTATAAAATTGTAAAATATCTGCCACAGAATCAGAATCAGGTTGATCAAAGGGATGTCCTCTAGAATCTAGACAACCCATAATTTTTTGTTGAAGCCATACATTTTTCCCTATAAGCTAAATTATATATCTTATTTATGTTACAACACTAAGTATATAGTCTCAAGCCTCTTAATTAACCTGGGTCATACAGAGAATAAGTGGGTTTTGAACATGGTGTATATGATGCCTGAACCGTTGCTGTTAACCACTGAATAATACTGTCTTTGTTATAGAGTGTTGGTGCACAGATTACTCAATAATCAGCTACAGGCTGTTTGTTTCGTCTGTTTGTACAATCCTTCAAGCATGAGGGATATGCTAATAGGCCCTCTAAGAGAGTTCTCACCACTTACTATTATCGTCATTTCCACATTGCCTCATGCAAACTCCCCATCCAAATCTTTTCTATGTTTTGGTGGTCAGCTCAATGCAACATACTTAGAAAATTTTCTGAGACTCTTTGATTTTAAAATGTTCTATCACTCCTTTTAACCTATGGCATTTTTATACAGTGAAATGACAGGTTTTCTACTTCATATTCTATTTACACATTTCACATGTCTTCTATTAGACTGTAAGTTCCTTGATGGTAGGGCTATTTATTTTCTTAATCTCTCTTAGCATTACTCCAGGTATTAAGTTGATTTAAAGTGCCTTGTAGATCGTAAGTGATCAAATTGATCAAAGGGATGTCCTCTAGAATCTAGATAATCTAGAATCTAGACAATGCTTAATTTTTCATCGAAGCATAAATTTTTCCCTATAAGCTAAATAATATATCTTATTTATGTTAAGATACTACTACAATGTTTCCCTATAAGCTAAATCATATATCTTATTTATGTTAAGACATATAATTTAGCTTATAGGAAAACATTCTAGTAGCGTGGGGATTTAGCTTATAGGGAAAAATTCTAGTAGCTTGGGGTGGTTATTAATTTTAACTGATTAATTATATCCATAATTTGTTCATTTTTAATTGATGCCACTATCTAATTTTGTCTTTGTTCTTCAAAATTACAAATAAATCTGTAACAATATAATGTCTCAGTTTAAACCTGCTGTGAAAAGTTTTATACTTTTCTTTCTTAATTCAATGTAAACTCTACAACAAGAGGAAAAAAACAGTCATTAAGGAATTTCTTACCATAGGTTTCAAAAGTCATCCCCAGATTTTTGTAATAAAAATATTTTTTTCTTTTAAATATGCATTATAAACTCGAGAGAAATTACGATGAATTCTGCCACAATCTAGAGGAAGCTGGGTGGTAACAACAGTACAGCATTCTAAGTTCCAGAAGAAAGGTGAATTGGCTCTCATGTAGACATAAAATTACTGCTAAAATAACTGCTACACTGCAGTGTGCAAACCTTTGTGCTCTATGGTCATTATGCACCCCCAGCTGTGTCTATGACAATAGTGCAATGTTGACATGCATGCAACAATAGTGCATCAAATCCTCTTTGGATTGGCATAAGAAGAATATTTCTCCCCTCATTGACATGGTTGTCTTTCACGCAATTTCTTTATGTCTCAAGTTCATTATTCCCCACCCATTTCCCATTGTTAATCAAACATTAAAACCAGCAAAAATATTTTCAAAAAAAAGCTTTTGTAAATTTAAGTGGGAAAATATATGTTTGCAATTCATAGATGTGCTAGAAAGTTGCGAAGGCCAGTGGGAGTGATTATATTTATGTAATACCAAATTTCACACTGAAAATAAAAATTACTTTTAATGAATGTATTGCAATAAGCAGGTGGAAAAATGCCTTAAATGAACTTGATTTTGTCTCTGGTGCACAGCCGCATATGCCATTTTTTAAAGCTACAGAGATTTAAGTTAGGGGACATCAAGAATTTCTATTCTTGTGATAAATGTATAAACCCCCATAATATATGTTATAAGTTTGGTGATTTCCAAATAGCTTATTCTTCTTTGCTACTTCTTTTTGTAAAAGTTTGCTTTAACTATAAAAAGACAAGACAATCTGTGTAGGTGTCTGAAAGCAAATGTGAGTGTCAACAGGTAGCTACTGAGGCAGGCTCTCCTGAGGTGGGAATTGGGAATGACAGGAGGAATAACTGCATGCCCACTGTCACCTGGGCTGCACTGCTGCGCAGCCTCACCTATCAGAATGTATCATTAGACTAAGGAAGCAACCAACTGTGGGTGACCCACCCCCCATATAGGCACCGAGGAAGGAGAGCTAAGCAGAATCCTGGCACAATTAGGGCCCGAAGAATATCTCAGTTTATAGTGTTACTACTCAGTTATTTCCTTTTATATAATTCTTTATATAATCATATATTCGTTTGTAGAATTAAGGCTTGAAGAATATCTGTTTATAGTGTTACTACTCAGTTATTTCCTTTTATATAATCCTTTACATATAATAATATATTAGTTTTTAGAATTAAGGCTTGAAGAATATCTCAGTTTATAGTGTTACTACTCGGTTATTTCCTTTTATATAATCTTCTATATATAATCATATATTAGTTCATAGAATGAGTGCCTAAAGAATATCTTACCACTCAGTTATTTCCCTAGATATATCTATATCTTAGTTCATAATTGGAGGAATGCCTAGAGTAGACACAGTACAGAGCATGAATTAAGGAATAAGCAGCTTATAGTCGGAGGAATGTCTGGAGCAGACACAGTGCAGAGCATGATTTAAGGGAAAAAGTTATACCAGGACAAGATTCCATGGCCCAGGCAGCAGCGTTCAGTATTGTAAAGATACCTGCTGTATGGCAGGCTTGGGGCAAGAGCCACTCCTCCTAATAAAGGAGTTGTAGGACCTTGCGTCCAGTTCTTGTGGAGGGCTGCCCTCAGATGGGCAAGCCCTTGAGCATCCGAGGGCTCAAAACCCCTCCGGATAATCGCACCTTGGTGACTGTGAACTTGATCAGCTCTTGTTACTATGCTGCTCGAAAAGCATCCTCCTAAAGAATTCATCGGGAGCTGCCAGCAGGTGGCGGTAGACCCTGACAGCTCTGTCACTGCTGTGTGACTTAAGCCTCCTATAGATCTTCTTAGGAGTAGCATGCCCATAGATAGAGGTATTGCACACTGCACCCTCTTCACTGCTCACGGCCCACCTCCACGCCTCGGTGATCTAATGGGGTGGACCCCTTACTGCACATGGCCCACTTCCTTGCCTCAATGACCTAATGGGGGTGGACCCCTTGCTGCACACTGTCCATCTCCTAACCTAGCTGACCTAATGGGGTTGGGCCCCTTGTTTTATTGCTCACGACCCTATCACTATCCTTAAAGATAACTTCACTCACTACCCTGCCCCCTAACCTATACACAATAAATACAGACACTTCCGGACATTCAGAGCCTCGCCTAACTCCACATATGGGTGGCACAGCCCCCCTGAGCCCAGCTGTGTTTTCCTTGTACTTCTGTGTCCTGTCTCTTTATTTCTTGGATCCTGCGCCTCAGCACAGCATAAGGGACACCCCACGACCCTGTGGGGTCCTTAGCCCATTTTTACTCTTCCTCCTTAAGTCAGTGCAACTCTAAACAAATGGTTAAATTGCCCTAAATAGTTCTAGAAATATTCACCAGCATTATTAAGTTGCTTCAACTTTCAATCTACACTTATTTCTATAAACTTAATTAGTATTCTTAGGAATGACAAATTAATTTTCCTGTTTTAAATCTCAACATAAAACTTCCATTAGACTAGCTATGATAAATTCTGGGTGACAGCAAACATTCTGACATGATTATATTACAATATTAATTTCAGGAAAACTTGTTCTTTGTAAGTAGAAGGAATACAATGAAGCAAAATTAGTCATTAATAACATTTGAACCATAAAAACTTCTTGATTTATTTGGGGGTAAAAATAAGTATTTCCTTTGTTTGAAGAATGGTATATTTTGGGCTCTGAAAGCTCATACTACACGATCTTTATTAGCATAATATCAGCTCTTTGAGAGGGATGGAAACGCCAGACGCGTGAGCCCTGTTAGAGAGACACAATAGGCCCTGCCTTAATTTTCCCTCAGGATCAACAGACAATAGAGTAACCAGCATTAAACGTGATGCCACTAATAGTCCGCTCTACATGCGGCACCACTGGAGACCAGCCCTGGGGCCAGAGGCACTCGTTTGGTTGGCTCAGGGAGGTTAACTTCCAGGAATTTGGATCCTGGGTGACATCTTCAAGCAAATAACACAAATATGACATGGCCATTTGGTTGCCTCCTGAGTTCTAGAGTCTTAATAAGACTCCTCTCTACTCAGTTCTCTCAATTAGTCATTGGGACAACTGCAGAAATACCTTTTTTATTGAAGACAACCTAGCACCAGCACCTCTGTTGCCTTCCGTGGGTTACCTTCATCATAGTTCATTGTGTTCTTGATTGTCGGGTTCTTGATTTTCCCCCTGCCTTTTTTTTTTAACTAAATAATTCTGTTATATCTCCTCCTGAAACCACATTAAATATCTTCAGGAGTATGGCATATATATGTTGCAGTAGTTTATGGTTACTGAGAGCCCATTGACCAATTCTATTCCCAGCAGCAGAGGGAGTTGGGAGGGTGACAGAATGATCCACAGACTGCTGGTTTTTCCTTCTTAAACTGGAAAGTGATCCTACTGGTCTAGTAACTGTATAAATCTGAATTGACAAGTGTAGATAATTTTAAGCCATAGTTCAAATCCTACATAAACACGTTGCCGTACTATTTAGTGTCAAGAAAATGATAGAAAAACTTTCCAAGCTTCAATCACCTATCTTTTACTCAAACTTTGACTACTTCTTTCTCAAAATTCTACTTCTTGTATTAAGTGCATATAAATGCATTAAGCACAATCTTTTGATATGATATAAATGTATTGTTGATGTATAACATTCTTGATTTTTAATATGGATAAATATGGTATATTTAAGAGGAATATCATACAATAGTCAACATGAATGAATTTCACCTACACACACTGATATGAATGAGTCTAGTAGCAATATTAAGAAAAAAAGTAATTCTCAGAAGATACATGTAATATACTAGCCTGTTTATAAGCTAAAAACAAATAGAATTAAACCATGTACTTTTATGACTAAAAATATGTGTCATAAAACTAAATATAAGGAAATGATAAACATAAAATTTAGGGTAATCATTTTTACCAGTGAAAGACAGCAGGGATACGGAAAGGTAAGAAACTTACACGCAGATATAAGTTACCACCAACATTCAGAATCTCCTGGCAGATGGTGGGTTCATGTGTGTTTATGACAGATTTGAAAAATAACATTATTTGTGTTAGTCTAAGGCTTTACAACTTTACATAAAAGAGAGACACAAGCAGCAACTTTTTGGGAAGCTGGTAACCAGGTTAGTAGATCCAATTAAGCTAAATATAACCCGGTTGGGGAAAGAGGAAGAACATAAGCAAGCTGATTTATTTTGCATAACCTTTGATAGGGGTTGGATTGTGAGGCTTTAGCGATTTTTGAATGTAAGGGTGCAAGTAATTCTCAGGAGAGATTATTTTGAAAGTCTGTATAAGACACAACTAAACCTCCATTTCTCCTCTCACTCCATCAGCTAAGTGATCATTCTCCCCAAACTTTGGCAAAAATGTGGTCTTCTCCACTGTGAGGTTGAACAAAAACGAAATCAGACTCTGAAATCCCAAGTTCAGCCCAGTTGAGTAATCTGCTGAAAACGAGGGAATGGATGAGAGTCTAGATACTCAATTGTGAGACTCTCCCAATCCATGTTCTCCCACTGGTTTGAGATCACTATCAGAATTGTTTATGAATCCCACCAGAGTCTTTCAAAGGTTCTTCTTTGAGTAAATTGTCCACACCCTGCCCACCAAAACACCTGTTGACACTGATGATTATGGATCTCTGACGGGAATGACAAGCCAGAGCCAACTCCAGTAAAACCCATCAAGTCACAAGTCCTGTCCACACAGCCTGTGTCCCATTTTCCCATAATCTTATAGTACTTCACTCTCAAAAAAATCATGGTCAGTCACAGATGAAGGAAAACCTCTAGCATGAAGGAACTGATTACCTAGCTATTTAGATATGCATATCCAAATTCCTGACCAAACTGGAGCAGAAACCCTTGAAGACTGTAAGCAAACAGTATCTTCATAAAGTGTTCTGACTTAGGGATCTAATCAACACATTGAGCTCAAAACTTTAAAATCACTGCAAATGATCCATCCAGATGGTGTTACACCTGATAGTCAAGTTGTCTAATCCTGAAACACTCCAGCTTAAGCTCTCATTTATGTACTATGATCTTTTCATGGGGTGAATTTTTCTTAGAAATGAAATGTTGGTTTAACATTCAATGAAAGATGTTAAAAATTTCTACACTGAAAACTAACAAATATGTATGAAAACAATTAAAGAAAATTTAAATAAATATAGAGATATAACATATTTTGATTAGAAGTTTCTGCATTTTAAGACATATATTTTTTCTTAAAATGATCTATTGATAGCATCCCAATCTAAATCCAAGCAGGACTTTTTATAGAAATCGACAAAATGATCTCAATATTTACATGAAAATGCAACAGATTAAAAAGCCAAAATCTTTCAGAAGAAAAAAGTATTACATAGGAAAGACAATTAAGTTAATGGAACAGAATAGACTCCATCAATAGATTTAAACATAAATATTCATTCAATTTCTTTAAAATGTTACTAAAGCATTTTAAAAGAAAAAAATTTTTAATAAATGGAGCTGGTGTAATTGAATATCCATATAGGGGAAGAAAATCCTACTTCATACTATACACAAAAAATTAATTGAGACAAGTCATGGAACTAAATGCAAAAGTTAAATCTATGAAGTTTTGTTCTTATTGTTTATCACTGCATAACAAATCACCTCAAATTCAAGAGGTGAAACAATTACAACTACTTATTACGATATGATTGCATGAGTTAGTTATTTAGACATGACACAATGAAGATGTCTAATTTCTGCTCCATGATATCTGGGGCCTCAGCTAAGATAGCTTGAAAGGTTAAAAATGTCTGTTACAGCTTATCTGGGGCCTAATGTCTGCGGCTTCGTTTCTTCTCCACATATCATCATCTGGGAGTAAAATATCCAAGATGATCTTTCACTTACATGTCCGATGCTTAATCTGAGATGCTTAGAACAGCTGGGTGCTCACTGGGACAACTCTTTCTCCACCATTGTGATCTCAGGGGAGTTAGACTTCTAACATGATGTCTGGCTTCCTCTACCATGAGTGTTCCTTCCAAGAAACCATGGCAGAATCTTGAAGGCTTCCTATGACCAAGACTCCTCCATAATTCCAGGATGTAACTTTCACTACATTCTGTCAATCAGATTCGTCACTAAGGCCAGCCAGACCATATTCAAGGGGAAAGAAAGAATACATTCTTTCCCTTATTGGGAAGAATAGCATTATGTGTGCAATGACACAATCTACCACAACCGTGGAAAAGAGTATATAGACAAAGATTTCTTAAACCGTACACAAAAGATGCTAACAATATATGGGGGAAAATAAGTCAGAATGCATAAAAATTTAAAACTTTCTATAATCAAAGACACCGCTGAGAACATCAAAGGGCAAGCCACTGAATACTAGAAAAAATACCATACATACCTCGAATTTTTTAAATGACTCATATTTAGAACCTGTAAAGAACTCCTGCATCAATAACAAAGAAAAATAGCAAAATTTTTTAAAACGGGTCAAATATTTGAAGAACCTTTGCAAAAAGAAATCCAACATATGATAAATATATGAAAAGTACTCAACTCAGTGCTTTTCAAAAATACATAAATTCTAAGTACATTAAGATCTCACTACACATAATGGCTAAAAATACAAAGACTGACAATATCAAGTGTAGGTGAAAATATGGAATAACTTGAACTCTCACACATTTCTGGTGGGAGTATTAAAATGGTACAACCATTTTGGAAAGCTGTTCAGCAGTTTCTTATAAAGTTAATCATACACTGTATCAGTCATCTACTGCCACCTTAACTAACTTGTTCAAAGTTCAGTAGCATAAAGCTATATATATATATATAGCTTTATGCTACTAAACCAGCCTGGGTAACATAATTTTGTGTGTGTGTGTGTGTGTGTGTGTGTGTGTGTGTGTTTAAGATGGGGTCTCACCATGTTATCCAGGCTGGTTTCAAACACCTGAACTCAAGCAATCCACCTGCTTTAGTCTCCCAACATGCTGGAATTACAAGTGTGAGCCACTGTGCCCGGCCTAATAATTCTTTCTTTATGATTTTTTTTGGATCAGCAACGCAGTTTGAGTTTAGCCAAGTGGTTCTTCCCCTAGTCTTGCACAGAGTCACTCGGGTTGCCACAGTAATATGGCTCAAATGGGACCAGGTTTTCTAAAATGGCTTCACTAAAACGTCTAGTAATTGTTCTTGATTGAGCTGCATTAAAAATCCACTTTTTTGCTGAGTATACTCTAGACCTAGAAATTTAGGTAGCATTGTGCTATCAGGTATTTTAAGAGAGAAAATCTGAGCGTTGTAAGAAAAAAAATAAGAGATATATATGTTTTAAAAAGATATTCTAAACTTAATAGGGTTTATTTTACCATAAGGATTTTCTCTTAATGCTGTCCCTTTACAAGCCTTTAGTAATGATGTATTCTTTTTCCATTGAGTTTTTAAAGCAATGTAATGACATGTACTGTTTGTTTCCTTTATTAGTTATGTTTTTTGCATTTTGTTTAATAAGGCTGAACTCCAAAATCATGAAGCTATTCTGATACATATTCCTCTAAAATTTGTAGATTAAAAACTAAGCTTTTAAGCCACCTGAAGTTATCTTGATGAATGCTGAAACATTTCTAAATTTATTTTACTTTCCAAAATAGCCAATTTCTTCAAACTCTATTCAGTAATTTCTTCAATAAGGGGGTACTAAAATTCAACATAGCATTTGTCTTTACAGACAATCATTTTCTATTGAACTGTAGGCCTTTTTATGCTTTAATATCAAAATGTAAGAGTATTATAATTGAATTGTATGACAAGTTCTTTCTTTGTGTTTGTTTATTTTTGTTTCGGGGTTTTGTTTGTTTTTAGACAGAGTCTCGCTCCGTCATCCAAGCTGTGGAGTAGCTCTATTATGGCTCACTGCAACCTAGAGTCCCCTCCTTTTGCGCGCCCTCCTCCAAACAATCCTCCCACTTCAGCATAGCTTGGACAACAGCAGGTGCCACACCCAGCTAATTTTTGTTTTTCACTTTTAATAGAGATCATGTCTCGTGGTTCAGCATGGTGGTGCACACCTGTAATCTCAGCACTTTGGGAGGCTGAGGCAGCAAGATGTGAATAAAATACAGAGTTTAGTTTATAATAATGTACTTGTATTGGTTTCTTAATTATGCTAAATGTACCATAATGATATAAGACGTTAATAATAGGAGAAACTGGATGTGGGCGATATGGAAACTCTTCGTACCACTTTTACATTTTTTTCTATAAATTTAAAACTATTTAAAATTTAAAAGGTTATTAAAAGTTTTTTGAGTTTACTGAAATGTCCTATAATAATTTTTTTTCTTTTGAGACAGTCTTGTTCTGTCGCCCAGGCTGGAGTACAGTGGCCAGATCTTGACTCACTGCAACCTCTGTCTCCTGGGTTCAAGTGATTCTCATATCTCAGCCTCTCGAGTAGCTGGGATTATAGACATGCACTACCATACACAGCTAACTTTTTGTATTTTAGCAGAGACAGGTTTGGGCCATGCTGGCCATGCTGCTCTGAAACTCCTGGCGTCAAGTGATCCGCCCACCTTGGCCTCCCAAAGTGCTGGGATTACAGAAGTGAACCACCAAACCTAGCTGAAATATCCTGTAATGATTTTTTATTTAATTTTCCATTTATAATTTAAAATTAGTTTGTCAAGCTTATTTTAAAATCCTATAAGTAATGTTTTTTTGAGATGGAAATAAATTTAGAAATTAATTTGAAATAAATTAAACTACTGAAACTTTTCTTCCAAGAATATATTTCTGTAGTACTCAGGACTTTGCTAAAGTGGATATTTTTCTTTATTACTTTTACTTTTCTTAATAGAACTTACTTTTTCAGCTTCTAATAGTTATTTCTGGGTTTTGTTGTTGTTGTTGTTGTTGTTGTTTTTCTATTTTGGCCCTGAGGTCTCCCTCAAGAGAGTGGCTATAAACTCTAGCTCTTCCCTGACAGAGATCCAGGGAGTGTGGTCATAGATGTTTACAATGTGCCTTTCATAGGATACTTCTTTATTCTGGTGGGTAGCCTAATGCCTATGTATCTGACCCATGACCATATGTCCCTCTCACAGGACACTTGTTTATACTGGCAGACACCCTTATGGCTCTTATCTAATTGGTGTCTACTTTATTTCAACCAAGAGACCCTCTTTCTTGGAGAGCTCTGGCTGAGTAAGAAGTTATGTTCAGGTGTGTTGGTCAGGTAAGACACAGCAGAGGGAACTCAACAAAACACATGAAACAACAGAGCTATTTTGTTACTTACAGATCCCAGAGAGGAAAGGGAAGCATGCCTCACAGGACCAACGGAAGGCGCATCATTCAGAGCACCCACGCTCACCCAGCAAGTGAGAAGCGAGAGAGAGTGAGAACTCTGCCGGCTAAGACTTCATTAGTGTCCAGAGTATTACTCAAACAGGTTTCCTTTAGGGAGTTCTAATTGGAGGGATTAGAGCAAGCACACATGAGCTCCATCAAGAGATAACTGAGAGTTCGTCAATGCAGAAAATCTGAGGAGTCCACGTGGGATGTGGGTGGGGATCATTAGAACTAGTCAAGTTGGTTGAATCTAGCTGTCCCATATGGCGGTGGTCACCAGGATGTGCTTATATATGACAGATTTCTGGATCAACCACACTGAAGAACTAGGAGGAGATGGAGAACTGAAAAATGTGCCAAGACTGATTAATCCTGCTTTTGGTATGAGAAAGCTAAACCTATATTCAGAATAGATGTCAAGACAACAAAAAATTGTAAGAATTCACCACATCTGGTATACAGCAACAAAAAGGTTTGTTACTTATTTTGTATGTTGATTTATTTACCTTAGCAAATGCTCACTAGTTCAAATAGTTTGCATGATAAACTTCCTGGATTCTCTAGGTATATCATCACAATATTTTTTTAAGTCAGCATTTTTATCTCAAGTATTTCTTACTGTTTTACTCTTTTCTTATCTTTTTTCATACCTGCAAAGCACACATGGGATTGAAGTATCAGCCACCTTATTGAAAAACAAAAGATACACCTGAGAATGAAAGCATGATGTACAGATAAAGGAACAGAAATGTTTGGATTCTGTGATAACATTGGGTTTTGCTTTGTTCGCTTGTTTTTGGTGAGACAGAGTCTCACTCTGTTGCCCGAGCTGGAGTGCAGTTGTGCAGTCTCAGCTCACTGCAATCTCTGCATCCCAGGTTCAAGCAATTCTTCTGCTTCATCCTAACAGGTAGCTAAGATTATAGGTGCATGCCACCATGCTCAGCTAATTTTTTTATTTTCAGAAGAGATGGCATTTTGCCTTGTTGGTCAGGCTGGTCTTGAACACCTGACCTCAGGTGTTCCACCCACCTTGGCCTCCCAAAATGCTGGGATTATAGGCATGAGCCACCGTGCCCCGCCCAAGTATTCACTTTTTAATTACTCTTTACACCGAATATATTTTTATACAGCTTATCTCAGTCAGTTCCAGCTGCTATAAGAGAATATAATAGACTGAGTGCTTTAAACAATAAACATTCATTTCTCACAGTTCTGGAGGCTGGAGGTCTGGCATGGTTGGGTTCGGGTGAGGCCCTCTTCCTGGTTATATCCTCACATGGCCTTCCTTGGTTTGTGCCCAAAATAGAGAGATACTTCCTCTCCTTCCTTTTTCATAAGGGCATTAAACCCATCATGAAGGTCCTGTTCTCATGACTGAACCTAACCCTAATTACCTCCTGAAGACTCTACCTCCAAATAGCAATACACTGAGAGTTAGGGTCCATAGCACAGCCATACACACACACATACACACACACACACACACAGAGAGAGAGGGAGAGAGAGAGGGAAAGAAAGGAACACATGCATAACAAATGTGGAGAGAGAAAGCACACCAGAGGACATAAGAATCTACACATAGAACAATGTTATACTCATACTATGCCAATATTATACATGTGACTATCTGATAAAGCAGGTAAAAATGAAGCCATATAAAAATAATATAAATAATCCTTCTTAAAAAGGATGAATAAAGGTCATAAAATTGCATTTGGAAAAGGTAAGCTTAGGTAAAAAAGAAAAATTATTAAGGATTCATAAGGAATCAGAGGTGTACTGCAAGGAATCCAAAGTGGGGAACAATCACCACTGACCTTAAGAGAAAAGAACGTCGGTGAAAAAGGGAAGAACAGGAATGCCTCCCCCACTAGTTGCAGGAGACTTCTTTGAAGAGCAAATATCTAAGTTGCCACCACCTCAGCAAATTCTCTGAATTCTTTCCAGCTCCCTGATTCTCTCCCTCACTACATGTCCTTTATGTGAGGTAAGAAGGAGGACCCAAGACATAAATGGATAAAGGGCCGAAATGGGAAAGAGATAAAGGGAAAGGCTCAGAAACAAAGGGAAAGATTGAGCAGACATATCTAGAAGGACAATGAACAGGCGCTAAATGAGACGGTAGGTACAGACAGATTAGAGTTCAGTAGAGAAGAGATACATAGTAAGAGAGGAAACAGTCAATGATAGGCAAAAGGCTGCTCAAAAGCTCAAAAATCTCAAAATGAGTTGAAATAATTACCAGTGAAGTAAAACAATGCCAGAATGCAAGGCAGGCATGTTGTTTAATTATCCACTACTGAAACATTATTCACTTCTGGAAGGGGGTTTCATATTCATGGTCATCTTACCCAAAACGTTTAGTCATTCAATTGGCCAATGAATGACTGTGTTTAGGTTGTTGAATATTGGATATGTACATGAACGTTTCCACTGAAATTCAAAGTAACAAAAGCTGGTCACTTTCTGTTAAGTACAACATCCAGTCCCTCAACCTCTCTCTTTTACAAGATGTGAGTCTAGAGATTTTCATTTAAGCAAAGTTTACATAGACTGGAGCTGGACACTCCTCACCCTTGTGAGGGTCTTAAAAACTCCTTCCAAATTATTCTGTCTTTGGAAATTTGCTGAAACCTAAAAATAATTACATATAGTCTCATGGAGTAATGACTATGAACTCTATAAGCCTAAAACATTGTGGAAAAATCCCATAGACCACATGCTACATTTCTGTCATCCCCACCTAACACACAGGATCAAATACCCATATGCACAAAATATGTGCTTAAGAAAGCTTCCAAAATTTGGTTTACTATGTGTTATTTGACCAATGAATATGTTTGGGTTGCTGAATATACAAGAAACCTTAAAACAGTTACCTTTTTTTTTTTTTTTGAGACAAAGTCTCGCTTTGTCACCCAGCCTGGAATGCAGTGGTGCTATCTTAGCTCATTGCAACCTCCGCCTCTCAGGCTCAAGTAATTCTCCCACCTAAGCCTCCCAAGTAGCTGGGATTACAAGAGCACACCACCAGGCCCAGCTAATTTTTGTATTTTTGTAGAGACAGCGTTTCACCATGTTGACCAGGCTGGTCTTGAACTCCTGACCTCAGGTGATCCACCCGCATCAGCCTCCCAAAGTATTGGGATTACAGGCATGAGCTACCATGCCCGGCCCAGTTAGCTAATTTCTGTTTTAACATTAAAAATAAATGTTGGTCATTTTGAGACCAATGCTATAATTCTTATGTAATTAAGTTATAAAAATTAATGACATCTTAAATTAAAAATTGTAAACATAAAACTGACAATCACAATGAGAAACTCTTTAAATGCACAGTAAGCTGACTAAAACATTAAGAAAGTTGATTGCCACATTTCGCTGATCATTAGTCTCTACCTAGTAAGTGAGAGAGGGGTCTTATTCAAAGGAATTGTAAAAGATATGCCATAGTTCTAAGAAAAGAGCTTAGCACTGGAGACTTCACATCTTGGTCCCATTACAGAAGCTGTCACTGCAATCAAGAATTTAACCTCCCTATTTCAGAGTATGCTCAATTGTAAAATAAGAATAATATTGTCCTTCAGTGGTATGGCAAGTAAATAAGATAAAGAATGTGGAAATGCACTATAAATTGTAAACCATTATGTAAATGCAAAGAACTATGAGCATTTCTGGCTAAAGCCACACCTTTTCTTCATTTTCCTGGATCACCGTCAATCACAGCATGATAGTAGCTACACTCTCTTTCAAGGTGTAACCAAGGCTATGCTCTCTGAAAGCTCTAGGGGAGAATCTGTTCTATATCTTCCTTTTAGCTTTTGGTGCTGCTTGGAAATCCTTAGCATTCCTTGGCTTGTAGACATATCATGCTAATCTCTGCCTCTGTTGTCATATATGTTCTCCCTGTGTGTCTGTGTCTGTCTCTGTTTTCTTGTCTGATCCTTTATAAAAAGTTGGGCTGGCCGGTGCAGTGGCTCATGCCTGTAATCCCAGCACTTTGGCAGGCCGAGGTGGGTGGATGGCTTCAGCTCAGGAGTTCAAGACCAGCCTGGGCTTTATGATGAAACCCCATCTCTACGAAAAAATATATAAATTAGCCAGGCATGGTGGTATGTGCCTGTAGTCTCAGCTACTTGGGAGGCTGAGGTGGGAGGATCCCTTGAGCCCAGGAGGTTGAGGCTGCAGTGAGCTGAGATCATGCCACTGCATTCCAGCCTGAGTAACAAAGTGAGACCCTGTCTCAAAAAAAAAAAAAAAAAAAAAAAAAAGTTGGGCTATAACTTCTTTGATCTTTCCCAATATAGCTCTTAAGTAACCTCCCTACATGAACCCTCCTCCTCCAGCAAAGCATATTCTGTACTTAGACTTTTTCTTTTGCTTGAAAAGCTCTCCCTACTCTTCTCCGCCAAGGCAAAGATTCACATCCTGCAATGTTTAGCTCAAGTCCTATTGTTATTTGGAAGCCTACCAAACCAATCCATTTGTTCTCATGTTTCTCTCAGCTCAAACACGATGGCCTACTGCATTAATTTGGCAATTATTCATGTATCATCTTTTTAAATTTCTTGTATTCTCATTTAAAACGTATTTAACTTATTTGCATATTGTTTTTATTTGCCAATTACATTGTAAATCTTCTTAGGGTAAGGCATATAGTGATTCATTTCTATTTCCTGTAGCATTTAGCATACACAGGTTCTGGAATGCACCTCCTCTTGCATTATTGTGCTTACGGATCCTAAAAACTTAAATCTCTGACCCCACACAATTCCAAGCTCTCCCTTCCTGCCTCCTGTCTCAGCTCATCAAATTTGCTCTCATTTCACCAACAGACCAACCACCTTCTCCCTGTTTTCTGGAAGTTGTTCTCACAACCAGCTCTGCAGCTCCCTCATCAGGATGGTCAGTAATTGCTCCAACATCAGAAGCTCCAACCTCTGCCCCTGGTGTGCATTTCAGACCACAGCCACCTATAGGAAAGCTTGCAAAGACCCTAGAAGAGGACTCATCAAACAGCCACCTATAGGAAAGCTTGCAAAGACTCTAGAAGAGGACTCATCAAATTGCCTAAAGCACCAGCACAAGATCTCTTGCCCAGAAAAGCTCCACCTCAAATTATATTAATATTCCCAGGTGTTTTCTTCCTTTACCTTTACTATTGGAAGTCTCTCTTATGGGAAGAAAAGTGGTATCCAGTGTTGCCTTCCTCCTTGATTCTAACACCATTTAGAAAATGGTTCATGGAATGTGGTATCTAGATTTCTGAGAGATTCCTTCATGCACTGTTGCTGAAGGACATTCCTAAGGCATGAAATATCATTGTTAATATTGAAAAATCACAAAAATTCCTACTGAATTTAAAATAAAATTAAGGTCATTTACTGTAAATGAAAGTGGCTATAAAAAACAAAGGGGAGGTGAGATGACAGGGAAAAAGAAGTTAGGGAAAAAAACAATCAACTCTTCCCTCAAAAAAGAGAGCCTGTCACCCAACTATAATTTTTAAAAAATGACTCTAGTTATCCAACTGCCAAAAAAGTAAAAAACACAGACTGACAGAATGAACTGGAGCCCTGAACAGACATAAGCCCAGCAAGGGTTTCAAAACACAAGAAAGGAAAAAAGTACATAATTAATATTTGAAAAAAAATTTTTTTTGAGACAGAGTCTTGCTCTGTCAACCAGGCTGGAGTGAAGTGGCACGATTTCAGCTCACTTCAACCTCCATCTCCTGGGTTCCAGGGATTCTCTTGCCTCAGCCTCTTGAGTAGCTAGGACTACAGGCACGTGCTACCATGCCCAGTTAACTTTTTGTATTTTTAGTAGAGATGGGGTTTTGCCATGTTGCCCAGGCTGGTCTCAAACTCCTGAGCTCAGGCAATCTGCCCATCTTCGCCTCCCAAAGTATTGGGATTACAGGCATAAGCCACCACATCCAGCCTAATATTTGATAATTAAATGAGAATCTAAAATGGTAAGAGTAATATTCTGGCAATACGTGGTAGTTTCTAATAAACAGCAAGCACAACACAGCCTTATCAGAGTACAAATGTACAAAGAAAGAATATGACATATTAATTAGACCTCATTCCATAACCTTGTCGACCTGATAAGCCATGACCATTAAAAGCAAAAACGACAGAGCAGTGCCAGACTCACAGAATATCTACATTAAACAAGTGGAAGGAGATGAAAGGGATTTTTTTTTTTTTAATCAAAAGCATTTTGAAGATAGTGAATGAAGGTCTTCGGGGATGATACTAATTTATTTAGTATTTGTGGAACCAGATTTCTCTACCCTCCTTAAGAAAACTGAATAGTTAATGGCAGCAGATTAAATAAACTCAAGAAGCTCTGAATTACAGTGGGAGGAGGAAAGAAAGGTAAGAAGTCTTTGCCTTTATCTTCCCATAGCTCACTACAGTGCCTGGCACATCATATATATTTCAGTACATATAGGTATTCAATACATATTTCTGTAAGTACTTAATTTATTATACAATAAAAGATCGAAAACTGATAGCTGGTTATGACAGCTAAAGAAGAAAGGTAATTTGAATACTAATGAAGAAATGGAGGTTTTCATCAGGGATAAAATAAATGTTTGTACATGATATGGTTTAGCTCTGTGTCCCCACCCAAATCTCATTTCCAATTGTGATTCCTGCAAGGGAGGGACCCAGTGGAAGATGGCCTTGCTAACACTTGAATGGAAATATTAGATTATTCAATAAGACAGCCTCTTAATTCTTGTTAGGGATCATCTCCAAAAGAGCAAAATATGTGTTTTGAAAAAGCACAGCTAAAAATCTAGGAAATTGTACATAAAGCAACATAAGAACACTCTGAAAGATGGAGAAAAGAAGGCAGATTGGCTAGAGATCTCAGGACCCAAGGAACAGCATTATGGTGATTTCCTTTTCTTTTTATCTTTTACATGAATGGACTGAGTGATGACGCCAAGATTCAGGAAATGTCAATAGCCACAGACCAAAGAAAGCAGCAAGAAAGAAAGCACCAAGGATTCCCCTGATCAAGAAAGACTTTCTCTAGCCAAAGGACCAGGAAAGGAGCAGTCTAGAAAAGCAGACAACTTTAAGACAATCCTTCCTAGAACCTTCAGACCATTTAATTCCTTGAGTCTCCCCTAGGAATTGTTTGCCAGATACATTATCCCTCCAGTCACAATTGGGAAAGCCACAGGGGGATGAAGTAATTATTACTGGAGTTGTGGGAGCTTGTCGAGACTGAGTTCCCAGGAGCTGCAAAGAAGCTGTAAATTTTAATGTGAGGGAGTCCTTTGATCACTCTAGCTCTCACTGCACAGATATACCCTGCCCAACAATCATTCCATCCCTTACCCTTGTGCATCTGGGAGAAGGGCAACATTCTTCCTGTTTTGTATTTTCCATTCCCTCTGAGTGAGACTTGGAAACTAACATCCCTGCCAGAAAGCCCTGATATGAGCATCTGGTAAGTATAATAGGAAGTAAGCAGATTTGTAGAAACAAGGAGAAAGCATGTCTTTAACAAGTTTAGGCTTCATTCAAGGCTAACAGGCATTGCCTAAAATATATTGGGTACCTAATAACTACTCAAGGGAAGGATGAATGAATTGATTAGTAGCGGCCCACTCTGTGAAGGTGTGGAATCCTGGCTGCTGTACTGGCTTACTGAAAAGTGGGCTAGATTTCAAATCAAGAAGTCTTAATTCAGATTCTGGCTTTTCTAAAATTCTGTGTCTAACTAATGAAGGTATGTAATATATATTAGAGTTGTGAGGATTAACAAACTAAAAAATATTTATTTAGTGTGTCATAGAGTGCTTGATAGTGGTAACTCTTGTCTTTACATTTTCTTATATCTTGGTAAAAAATACACAGTTATAGAATTTATTCAGCTGATTTCATGTACTTTAAATTGTTTTATCATTTTTCCAACAGGGAAAATATTTGTTTTATGGAAAACTGAGAAAAAGGGGTAATGTCTTTTCTCTCATCACTACTGCCACTACCTTCCCGCACTGATGAGATCAATAAATATACATGATTCTGCATCAGAAGTATTTCTATGTGTCTATACTCCTTTTTAATGTGCCCTATAAATTACTGAAAACCTTTTAATCCTTGCAGGATATTTGTTTTCTAGAATAGTCCTTTATAGATTCTCAGTGTTTAGATAAGTTCTGCAACCTAATCATATAAAGAGTCAGGATAATAGTTAATAATAGGCATGGGTGAAAAAAAAAATACCTGTAGTTGAGAAAGCTAAGTAAACAAAGCCTGAAATGCCAATAAGTATGAACTTGGCCCAAGGCTATGAACAAAAAAGAAGGAACTTGTATCTTCAGAACTGAGATTAGAAAGAATCCAATTTGGTAAATTTGATAGAGAAGAAACTCAAAGGTGCAAAGGTGGGAGGAAAAATAAATAAGTGAAAATCTCTTAAGATGGTCAAAGATATTAAGCAATGAGTCACTGTTGAAGGAGGATTCTGTAACTCTCTTCCCTGTTTCTCTAAATCTACTTATTCTTCCCTCTCCGCAGGCAGGTTTCTGCTATTATTCAGTCCACAGAGCATAGAGTGACCATAGCTCAAATCTTTAAATTTCATGCCTCCACTGTTCAAGAGATAACCCCATTTTACTTGGCTATTCCCCATCTCCTTCAAAGTCTCCTGAGTGAAAAGGCAGAGACTTTCATGAAAGAAGGGAGAAGATTAGTGGAGCTCTTTTCTCTTGGAAATCTGTCTTTTAAGCAGAAGTGAATGACCCATACACTAGAAGTGGTTACTGCCAAGGTAGAGAGGAATTCCACAACCTGCATGCAAAATGGATAAAGGCAATTGCACTTTTGGCTCTAGAGTACAAAGGGCTGCCTGTCAAAAGCAGCTCTGAGAGGATCAATGCCTGACCCCGGCATCACTCTCAGTAAAACAGGCACTGGCAGAGCAGCAGTAGTGAGCCGTCCAGACCCGAAGATCTCCATTCACCAGGGAGATGGCAGAAAGTTCATGTGAAAATAGAAATTATGGAAGATGATAAAAGCAGATATTTCTGTGGTACCAACGCAAGATATAAAGGTAAAGGACGGCACAGTGAGGGGAAAAACAAAAAAACAAAAAAACTTCTAGAAAGGACTTTTAAGATTTTAATTTCTTTTGCTTCCTGCAAAACTTACAGTCTTTCCTTCTCTTCATCTATTGTCCCCTTGATATTCTATAGTAAAAATGCTGTCTCCCACTGTCTCCACAGCTGTTAAAGAATGATAATTAAATTAATGCAGTGGCCTGAGTTGTGCTGAGTGGTATGATACAACTACAACTCGTGTTTTCTGAAACTAGTCAGCCTGAAGACCAGGTATAAACAGAAGGCTGTTGTTTTATCTACCATTATATGTCCTGCAGGCTATGAAAAACTGCTTCAATTATTTCTGGGAGTTCCCAGGAAATTCTCACATGAGCTCCATATTCACTAGAGTCTAAAATGCCAAAGCCTTCCTCCATTTTGCATAGAAGTGTATAGAATGCCTCTGTTTCATTGTTTTACTTTCACACTTTTTTTTTTTTTTTTTTTTTTTTTTTTTTTTTTTTTTTTTTTTTTTTTTTTTTTTTGAGACGGAGTTTCGCTCTTGTTACCCAGGCTGGAGTGCAATGGCGCGATCTCGGCTCACCGCAACCTCCGCCTCCTGGGTTCAGGCAATTCTCCTGCCTCAGCCTCCTGAGTAGCTGGGATTACAGGCACGCACCACCATGCCTAGCTAATTTTTTGTATTTTTACTAGAGACGGGGTTTCATCATGTTGGCCAGGATGGTCTCGATCTCTTGACCTCGTGATCCACCCGCCTCGGCCTCCCACAGTGCTGGGATTACAGGCTTGAGCCACCGCGCCCGGCCTCACACTTTATTATTCAATGGAAAAGTCATCCAACAGAGTCCTTTAGTTCTCACCACCAGATTCTCCAACCCTTTGGCTTAGACACATGACATTGTGGCTGCATGGAGAACCAGTAATAGAATCTGATGTAATGTTGTCTTGCATCCTTTGGCATACAGCTCATTCAATCCAAAAAAATCGGTCTGACTTCATAGGCAACTATAAATCATTGTTCACAAAACTGGGTCTTCCTATATAACCATGAATAATATGAAATATATGTGCTTTTCAAAACACTATAAGAAAGAAGTAATCTTGAAAAAAACAAAACAGCTGCATACTATATGGCCTAGAATAAAAGTTACTATAAAATGTACATTGAGAGTACATATTTCAGAAGACACTTTCTAAGTCTTTAATAACTATATTCACTCATTCATATATTCAACAAATACATATCGAGTACCTGCTGTATGCCAGACATTATTCTACATATGCAGTAACTTTTTTACGAGACAAATTTTCTGTTCTTATGAACTTTACATTTTACTGATTACAAATTAAAAATTTTAAAAAGATTTGTGAGGGAGGACAAGAAAATTTCAGATAACAATTAGTGATATGAAGACAAAAACAGGACAATTTTATAAAGAATTACCTTGAGGGAAGCTTTAAATAGGATGGTCAGTGAATTCCAAAATGAGAAAAAAACATGTAGACATAAAATTTCAGTGTGTGTCAGAAAATTCTAAGGGTTAGAAATTAATCATAGCAAGACATGGCTAGACAGGTAAGAAAGGGATCATGAAAAACCTTATCCCATGATAAGGGATTTGGACTTTAGGTTGAAGGCAATTAAAACTATTAGAATGTTTAAGAAATTCATTTTTGTTCTAGAAGGATAATTCTGGATTGAAAGGGAAAAATCTGTGGGAAGGAAAGCCAATCAGAAATTCATTGCAATTTGGAGGCACAATGGCTCATGCCTGTAATCCCACCACTTTGGGAGGCCAAGGCAGGAAAATCACATGAGGCCAGGAGTTCCAGACCAGCATGGCCAATGTGGCAAAACCCCGTCTCCACTAAAAATACAAAAATTAGCTGGGTGTGGTGGAGTGTGCCTACAATCCCATCCACTTGGGAGGCTGAGGCAGGAGAATTGCTTGAACCCGGGAGGTGGAGGTTGCAGTGAGCAGAGATTGCACCACTGCACACCAGCTTGGGTGACAGAACAAGACTTCATCAAGAAGGAAGGAAGGAAGGAAGGAAGGAAGGAAGGAAGGAAGGAAGGNAGGAAGGAAGGAAGGAAGGAAGGAAGGAAGGAAGGAAGGAAGGAAGGAAGGAAGGAAGGAAGGAAGGGAGGGAGGGGGGAAGAGGGAAGGGGCGAAGGGGGGAGGGAGGAAGGGAGGGAAAGAGAGAAAGAGAGAAAGAAAGAGAGAGAGAAAGAAAAAAAGAAAAAGAGAGAAAGAAAAAGAGAAAGAAAGAAATTCATTGCAATTATTCAGATAAGAGATGGTAGTGAGAATCTGACTTGATCACTCAGCCCACAAGTGATGAGGTCTGGTTTCAATGCAGGCTAACTTCCAAGTTCACATTCTCCAGCATCTTTTCTCCCTCTTACAGAGTCCTCCATTCTTCTGAAACTATCTCCTTTGTGTATACAAACGTCTTCTTCATTACTTTCTATGGCAATATTTTTCCTCTACAACATGACTCCAACATTCTCAGGTCAAGAACTGTTTTCTATTACTTTCATTTTCTGTAACGCCAAGAAATGCAAGACTCAAAGTAATAATACCTTATATACACAAACTCCTTATTTGTAGTTAATAGTTAAAATATTACAAAAATAGGCTGGGCACGGTGGCTAACGCCTATAATCCCAGCACTTTGGGAGGCCGAGGCGGGTGGATCACGAGGTTAAGAGATCGAGACCATCCTGGTCAATATGGTGAAGGCTCATCTCTACTAAAAATACAAAAAATTAGCTGGGCATGGTGGCGTGTGCCTGTAATCCCAGATACTCAGGAGGCTGAGGCAGAAGAATTGCCTGAACCCAGGAGGCAGAGGCTGCGGTGAGCCGAGATTGCGCCATTACACTCCAGCCGGGGTAACAAGAGCGAAACTCTGTCTCAAAAAATAAATAAATAAATAAATAATAAAAAATATATATATTACAAAAATATTAAAAGGGAAAAAAGTCTGCCTCCCTGTTTGACATAACTTTTTCTCTGTGTTCCTTAATTTTATGTACATGCATTATGTAACTTCAGGTGTTATATAACTTTTTAACTTCTTTGTAAATATTTTCCTGTGTTACTCACAGTTCATGTAAACTACTTTTGGAAGCTTAACTTTTTAAACTTGTCAAGCAAATTAACATATTTTTCTTTTGAATATTAAATAATATCATTTATCTTCATCTTATGAATCCTAAATGGTAGATGTCTGACTGGTTTTCAAGCAGGGTGGTTCATATAGTGTTGAAAAAATATTTGGAAAAATTATTCATTTAAATCTTGTTGTACGACATAAAGTCATCTAGTATGTCAGACTCATGAATGCATTTCAACACAGAGGCAGTTAGACAGCCACATACAAGGCAGAACATGCAAGAGTTGGTGACAACAAGTAGGAAAAGAATCTCTCCTTACTATGGGAAGATATATAAAGATTGCACAGACATCTTGGATAAGACGAGGTTCCAGTAAGAGGGGATAGATACAAAGACAACTGGTGAGAGAGAACATACCTAAGGTTCAGTGAAGTTTGAGAGACAACATCAGAGAGAAGGTAGGATGGCCTAAAGAAAGAACATTTAATAAGTAGGACTAGACTAGGTGAATGTATAAAAAATAACAAAGGAATTTTTTTTACTGGCAAAAATATTTCATTCTCTGGTTCTTCATGCAGGTATAGTCAAGCAATGGAAAAGAAAAATCAAACAAATGTCTCTGAATTTCTCCTCCTGGGCTTCTCAAGTTGGCCACAACAGCAGGTGCTACTCTTTGCATTTTTCCTGTGTCTCTATTTAGCAGGGCTGTTTGGAAACTTACTCATCTTGCTGGCCATTGGCTCAGATCATTGCCTCCAGACACCGATGTATTTCTTCCTTGCCAATCTGTCCTTCGTAGACCTCTGCCTTCCTTCAGCCACAGTCCCAAAGATGCTACTGAACATCGAAACTCAAACTCAAACCATCTCCTATCCTGGCTGCCTGGCTCAGATGTATTTCTGTATGATGTTTGCTAACATGGACAATTTTCTTCTCACAGTGATGGCATACGACCGTTATGTGGCCATCTGTCACCCTTTACATTACTCCACCATTATGACTCCACACCTCTGTGCCTCTCTGATAGCTGTACCTTGGGTCATTGCCATTTTGAACCCTCTCTTGCACACTCTTATGATGGCCCATCTGCACTTTTGCTCTGATAATGTTATCCACCATTTCTTCTGTGATATCAACTCTCTCCTCCCTCTGTCCTGTTCTGACACCAGTCTTAATCAGCTGAGTGTTCTGGCTACGGTGGGGCTGATCTTTGTGGTACCTTCAGTGTGTATTGTGGTATCCTATATCCTCATTGTTTCTGCTGTGATGAAAGTCCCTTCTGCCCAAGGAAAACTCAAGGCTTTCTCCACCTGTGGATCTCATCTTGCCTTGGTCATTCTTTTCTATGGAGCAATCACAGGAGTTTATATGAGCCCCTCATCCAATCACTCTACTGAAGAAGACTCAGCCTCATCAGTCATTTTTATGGTCATAGCCCCTGTGTTGAATCCATTCATTTACACTTTAAGAAACAATGAACTTAAGAGGGCTTTAAAAAAGACCCTAAGCCAAAGAAAAATCTTCTCCCAATGATTTATACAGCCTGAAAGAAGTTCAACAGGAGTCACATTTTAATATTATTTTCATTCTCATCATAATTGCAAAGCTGTTACTAAATATCTAATTAGATTTTACTAACCTAAGTTTACTACAGACTCTAGGAGTAACATAATCTTATTATTAATTTACACTCCCTAAGATATTATTAATGTGGACCATTATTTATATATAAAGTCCCTAAAAATCACAATAAAAACATGAAATAAATATTTGATTGTATCACTAAGACATCACATACAGCTCAGACAAATATGTGAATATACCACAGGGAGCACAAAATGGAGAATTTTTTCAGGACTGTTCTCCTCCCAGAGTGGACTTGAGTAGGTAACCATATTGTTGTACATAAAAAAACACTGTAGAATAAAATTACTATGTAATGAAAGATTCGAATCATAGCTGCAATGTGGGGTCAAAGAGAGAGGATATTGGTGAGGACTTAGGAGATCAAATACAGCTTCGGGAAAAAGATGACAGGGTCATCTTTCATAATCTGGGTCCTGAACATGGGTGTGTTTTACATAGGAATGATGACAATATTCAAAACACACGATGAAGGTTTGTGGGTAAGAGGGAGCATGGTATGTAAGGATAAATAAACAATTGAAAACAGTAATCTGAATGTGGTATAGGGTCCATATTACAGGCTGATGAGAGTAAGATATAGAGTTATTTCTCACTCTGATGTTTTGCACCTATTCACATTCTATTATTATATTGCAACTATCCTATAATTTGTCTGTATAAACATGTGTAAAAAGTGAACTTTATGTCTATGTCTATATTTATACAAATGTTCATGCTAGTCTTCCGAGAATTGCCTGGCACGCTATTAATGTCATTTTAATGCTGAAAATTCTGTATTTGTCATTTACTCTGGACTATACATAAAGTTGTCTATATGTAGACCATACCTGTAATGAAAACTTATGCCTCTGTGGCTTTTGATTTGGAGCTCATATCTGATTTAACGGGCTGTTTTCTGTGTCTACAATGTCTCTCAGAGCGCTGAGAAGGTGCATTTTTTTTAATATGCCATATATTCCAAATTTTAAGTCATACAATCCAAAATACCTCTTCAAACTTGGTAAAAATGTGTTCAACCATTTTATATTATATAATAATTTACAGGCAGAAGCAGAGATTTAAAAGACAGAGACAGAGCTGAGTAGTTGAAAAATTGGTGGGAGGCCTGGAGAACTAGACAGAGAGGCCCACAGCCAAAACAACATACAGAACCAACTCAGGAGCTGACCACCAAAGTTACCGTCACTGAACATTGGGTGTCACAGCTTGTGCCACTGACACTACCTGCCCTGGATGCTGGATGCCTATGCTAGCTTGCTGCCACTGCTAACCCATAAACTGGACGTTTTGCCATGGCTAGCACTACTAAAGAGATTTTCCTCTGCTTCTAGTTCTTTGTACCACCTATCCTTGATTCAAATTGCAGGAAGGTTGTATTTGATAGTCAAACAGAACACATGCCCTTGCCCTAAGTACAAGGAAGACCAAGAAAGAGAATATCTCAAATCTTCACCTCTACTGAACACCATGCTGTGTCTCCCAGATCCCCTTCCAGGACTGAAGTTCGCATTTCTCCAGTTGCTGGGAGTGTTATTGGCTAGCAGCCTTCTCTGACAGCCGTCACTCTCAGCCCCTCTCCAGAAACTGCCCTCAGCTGGAAGGAACAGCTTGGACCAAGGCCACGTCCCCTCATTAGGGTAAGCTGCAACCAGATACTTGTCTCTCGAGGGAGTATAAAGTCCTAACCTCCTTAGGTTAACTCTGAAGGGCCATGTTAGTTCTATGGGAGCAGTCAAAGCTTTTGTTGTGATTGCATCACAGCCCAACTTCTCCCTTCTGCCCAAAGCTGCTGCCTTTACTCCCTCACAGGTGTTCACCCTGAGATCACTACCTATAAACTTCCTGCATGTCATCTGTAATGGTACCTATAATGAAACTGTTAAGACATTCTCTGAATATAATTCAATAAAACAAAAAGTCATGACATAATCAGAAGGAGAAAAGTCCTCCATTTGAAATGTTTTTAATTCTCTCCTGCATAACTATTGATTCAAGAAGAAAATATAAACGCTTGAGGATATTTGGAAAATGATGATAATCAAAACACTGCAAAAGAGAAGTACAACAAGAGCTACAGCAGTGTGCAAAGAGGAATTCTTAGTCATAAGCATATAAAATATAGATTTTCTAATTAAGGATCCAACTGAAAGGTTACAAAAAGACAACAAAATAAACCAAAGGGATGCAAAAGAAATTAAGAGAAAATAAGCAATTAATGCATCAGAAAAGAGAAAAATAAGTCAATTAAATTCAAGAGACTGGTATTTTAAAAGCGATTAATAAAATGCAGAAACTACTATGTAAACTAACAAAAAAAGAGAAGAGCATAAATACACACAATAAGAAAAGAGGAAATATCTACAAAAACAGAAATGTGAAGAAACATGAAACTAAGGTGCTTTACTACTTTATGCAAAAAAGTTTGGAAATCTAAACAAAATGAGTATTTTTCTAGGAAAACCAATTTATCAAAACTGACAGATACAAAATCTGGACAGATTGATTTCCATAGAATAAATAAACTTTTTAAAGAACTAACATCCAACAAGAACCAAACCTGGAAGATTTCATAAGGTATTTCTACCAAAGCTTAAATAATTGCCAGAACACTTTTAAAAACTTATCAAATGTATTCCAAATGAGCAGTATTAATATCAAAATCTGCCAGAGACTAGGCAAAATTGAACTAGATTAATCCCATTCATAATTATGAGGGAAAAAAATATAAATATTAGCAAAAGGAATCCAGCAGTGAAAAAAAGATCAATGGTCCATAAATGAAAGGCATTGTGAGGAACACAAATACGGGCAGACATTTGGGACCAACAGCAACAAGCAAGGGCTGAAGTCAGTGTTCCATATAGCAGCTCAAACCATCACCCCCTAATGGAAATATATAAGACAATATTCTGGCCTGGGCCTAGTCAGTGATCACCGCTGAAGAAGCAGACACAGCACACTGCATGTATCAGAAGACAGGTCACAGGGGGCTGCATACTATGTGGAGACGAGCCCAACAAGCTGGCTTACCAGTGTCCAGACAAAAGTAGAAAAGACAATACAAAACTGTCCTATTCGTTGCCAGGCCCATCGTCAGCAAGTGCCAATGACCACTAAAAACATAAAAAGAGGAGAGAGAGCCACTGACACATGGCAAATAGATTATATTGGCGCACTGCCTCACAGAAGGGATACTGATATGCACTCACACGCATAGACAATGTGAGTGACGTTTTGCAAGCTTTTCCCTGTGAAAAAAGCAAACCAGACCTTGACTATACAGGGACTGCAACACTTGCAATTAATGTATCGTACTTCAGAATAATTATCAATGATTAAGGAACACATTTCACAGGCTCCCTGATTTTAAACTAAGCAGAAAAGGAGGGCATTACATGGCTATTTCATCTGCCCTAGAACCCACAGGGAACAGGACTTATAGAGAGAAAAAATGGCATCTTAAAGGAACAAATTGAGCTCTTGACAGGATTCCCCTTGTCGACAAATTTGGCTGTGGCTTTAATGGAAGCTGTATGTTCTTGCATGAGCCCTCTATTACAGGAGGAGAGAGTTTATGAAAGTCTGGTAGACATAATCTGGTACAAAGCATGCAGGTATGGAAAAAATTAGACACTGTATTAAGCCCTAACTCAGTTCCACATGAATGCCCTGATTTTGCAGTCCCCTGCTCCCATAATGCCTGGGCAGGGAACATTGACATGGGACCTGGGGTGGAAAGTGCCACCGCGCTGGACTGGCATCCTTCTTCACCTGAGGCAGGAGGGCACCATCTCCCTGGATCTGACCCCCATTTTCCTTTCAATGAAGGGTCTGGGGCACAATGGCAGTAGGCAGGCAGTACCCCCATTCCAATGGGAACTGAAGTGACACCAGAATGGTGTCATCCAGTCCTATCACTGCAGTGTCTATAACTCCTTCCACACTGGACAGAAGTCCTGGTACAGCCCTCCTAGAAGATTCCCAAGGAAACCAAAATTATTGTAGCAGGGCAGGGTTAATACCAGTTTTATTATGCCAGAGGGTGGGAGACGCCCTATGTATTTCTAATAAATTTTTTGTCTTTTCACTGTTAGCTTAAGTTGCCTTCTCCTTTGCTGTTACATCATTCCCACTGGCACCTGGATATCCTTCCAAAATGTTTTCCTGGCCTGGGGCCATCACACAGCCATATGCATGGCCAGTCTAACTGCTGAGTGTTTGGTCTTACGCCCTTGAATAGCCATGTAGGAACTCCATGGTGGACTGAGCCACTGCTGGGTGAAGACTGGATCTCTGTACAAACCTGGATAAGTGGACAATACATAGAAATAGATACCCTAGATTCCTCTAACACCACACATGCAAATGTGAGTGACTGAGATATGACACTGAACAACTACGCACAAAATTTAGGTTTTTTTCCTAAACCTGTCCCACAGGTGGCAACCATCAAAGTGAAAACTGCCCTAAAGAGCACCGGGTTCTGGCAATGGAGATCATACTTTCTGGAGCTCATCCCCACAGCAAGGATCCTCTCTTGAGCTACAGAAATCTGTTGGGAACAACATCATCACTCTAAAGATACTCAGGTAAACGATACCTAAAGTATTCTCCTAGGGTACCTAGGTTTCCTCCCAACTGCCCAATGCAAACACATCATTGTACTTAAGGACACAGATTGATTTGTCACAAATGTGTCTTGTAGGCCAGGAATGATCTATATTGCCCCAAATGGCACACAGTGGCTCTGTGCTACTAACCTCCAGCTCTGGCTTCCCCTGGGGTGGCTTGGATGACTCCAGAATCTCTGACACCATTCCCGTTTCCCTCAATGAGTCCATCTGGAGGGGTCAATGGAGATCTGTTTTTTCTTGGTGAGATTACTTACTGACTATATTTGTGCCTCCAGGAGGTTCTTCTGATACCACGTAGCAGCTGGAAGCCCTTCAAATATTTGTCTCCACAGCTTTGAATGACACCAAGCATGGTAGGGAGGTCTTGAACATTGAAACAGCTGCAATGAAGAAAGTGGTCTACAAAACCAAATGGCCCTAGAGATGCTGACATCTGTGCAACGAGGAACCTGTGCCCTTTTCAAAAGTGAACACTGTGTGTATATTCCACACAAAGCAAAGAAGCTGAAGTTAATCAATCTGTCCTTCATTCACGAAAGCAATTACAGCTTATTGACCACATAAGGTATGCCTGGTGGTCTACACACAATCATGTTTTCCAGGATGAGATCCTTGGTGGAAAGCTCTGCTAGCAAGCCTTTTGGGAAATGTGATTTTGGATCTTGTCATGTGCACCTGCATTTACTGTTAGTGTGGGTTTTGTTTGCAGTGTTTCATAAAGTCAGGCAAAAGGAATTGCAGATGATCCCACCCTTTCCAACCAGCTCAGGGAACATACAGGAAGAGATGGGCACGTGAGACTGTAAGAGCCAGTCAAGAAGATGGATTGCAGGATCCCTGACTGGAAATTATAAAGCCTTGACTATTCTGTGACTGCAAATCAGAGTGCCTTGACCTCTCTGGGACCTAGCCAGCTGCAGATTTTTCCCAGCATGCTTGAACCCAAACTCAGGCCTTGAATATTCCCAGGCACTGATAAAGGTATCTGAATTGTCACTGAAAACACTGGAAGAAACTAGCTCTAGCCCTGAGCCAAATTCTTCAAACCCTCATATAAACTCCATACCCTGACCCCCTCACTGCAGACATATCTAGGTAGAACACCCCTTTTCTCCCACTATCCGTGAGGAGGATTTCTGCAACACTATGTAAGTTCCCTTAATAAATGCTTTGGACTGATCCTCTTGACACATAGTGCTTCTTTCTTTGGAATCCCAACCAGCCCCATCTAGGATGGTTTTGGGCACTCCCTTGTGTGAATTCCCCTGCCACCACTTTCAGGGGACAAAACACTATGTACCTAATAGAACTATCCTGTTAAAAAGCAAGGGATTAAGAAACACAAAACTTATGATAGTGGGTCCTCAGATGAGAGGAAGTACAGAGAAGACTAGAAAAAGAGTAGTATTAAATGTAAGTCGTCAATCTATAATTCTTATAGGCTAGGTAATGGATTAAACAATGTTCACACTTTAAAGCCATGCATGGACCAATGACAGCCAGTGGTTATAACAAATACTATTTTGAATATCTGAGTTCCACTGGGGTAAGAGGATGAATCAAAGAAGGGCTCAAAAGAAAAGTTGCCTGGGAATGCTGAAAGGTTTTGCAGAGGAGGTGAGGTTTCAGCTGCATCCCTGCTGTGTGGGCTTCAATTTCACTGCCTGAGATTTAAATAGAGGCAGGAGTCACCCAGGCTAGAGTGCAGTGGTGCAATCACAGCTCACAACTGCCACCGCCACCTCCTGGGCTCAGGGGATCCTCCTCAGCCTCCTGAGCGGCTGGGAGTACAGGTTCGCTCCACAACCCCCAGCTAATTTTTTTTTTTTTTTTTTTTTTTTTTGTAGAGACGAGGTCCCAACTCTGTTGCCCAGACCGCTCTCGAACTCTTGAGCTCAGTTGATCCTCCCACTTTTGCCTGGAAAAGCGGGGAATTAGAGAGGTGAGCCATCACGCCCAGCCCACTAGTGTTAAAAAACGAAAGCAATAAACTGAGAGAGCCAGGAAGGCCTATGAAGAGACACTTCTCAGGCTTGTATGCCTCATAAGAAAACTATCACATAATGACTGCAAAACCCACAACCTTGCATAAAGGCCAGCACAACCTTATACCAAAAATATTTCTGCAAGGACATCCGCCCAGCAACTGCTTATCTAACCTGAGACTGGCGTCACCCTTGTTATTGATCTTTGTAGTCAAGGATAATCATTTCAAAACAATTATGTAATCCTCCTCATTCTTCCTTTAAAAACCTTTGTCTTCTTTTACATCCCTGAATAGAAACATAGTTCACTCTGACACGTCTATTCCTATTACAATGTCCTATTTCCGAATATACATGATTTTCTTTCTTTTTTTTTTTTTTCTTTCTTTTTTGAGACTAAGTTTTGCTCTGTCGCACTGGCTGGTGTGCAGTGGCGCGATCTTGGCTCACTGCAATCTTAACCTCCTAGGTTCAAGCGATTCTCCTGTCTCAGCCTCCCAAGCAGCTGGGACTATAGGTCCCCGCCACCACGCCCGGCTAAGTTTTATACTTTTAGTAAAGACGGGGTTTCACCATTTTGGCCAAGCTGGCCTCGAGCTCCTGACCTCAGCTGATCCACCCACCTCGGCCTCCCAAAGCGCTGGGATTACAGGCGTGAGCCACCGCGCCTGATAAACATCATTTTCTTTTAAAGAGTCCTCTGTCATCTAGCGAGACGCTACTACAATGGAGGAAAAAGACCCCTCCTTAAGCCCTGAGAACCTGAAAACTTTGGCTAGAAGTCCGCTCCTGAAGAGACTCAGGAAGGCTTCTGGGAACCGTAGTTCAAAGGCATCCCGTCTTCTGCGCAGACTCACAAGTCCCTGTGGACGGAAACATTGAAGGGTAGTGCCGCTCCGTCCTTCCACCGGAAGTGTCCGATCGGAATCATCCCTGTCCGAGAGGTGAGTCCGGGTTTGGGGACCCAGATGTCCGGCCCAGTGTCCCCCTCCAAACATCCAGTCCCTCTCATATTGCCTTTGAACTTAGCAGCCTCTGGGTGACCAGACCTTGGACCTCACAGGAATCCCTGACAAAGGGGGAGCCAGCTTCGGCGTTGGGAGGGCAGGAGCGCTCCCGTTTTTAGTGAGGGTTTGGCGGTCTCCATAGTTACCTCCGCCGCGCGTGACGTTATAGTGGAGCGCTGAGAGGGCGTGGTGGCGTGGAGGGTAGAGGGGCGTCCTGCTGATCCTGAATCTGGGGTCACTGATTAGCGGAGTGGCCCAGGCCAGCCAGATGGAACGGGAAGGGGCGCCACATGTCTCGGATCTGTAGTTGTCTGCCAAAAGAAACTGCTGCGAGGGCCACCCCCGATCTCCTGTTTCCCTTGGAAAGAATAACCGCCCTTTCGTAGGACATATGGGGACAACCCCGGCGTATCCTGAACTTTGTTGACACGGTAAATAGTATTTCCTGTGTGCTGAGGATGCAGTGAAACCTCTTGCCCTTGAGAAACACTGGTACTATGGGAGCCTGTACCACCATGCACTTCGAAGTCTCTGCTCGGCTTTGTGGTCTCTACCCCCGACCCCCCTCCCTACACCAACTAAACTCTGTTCCGTTTTTCCCTCCCCCAACATGCCCACCAAGGCTGTTTATCCATCAGGAACCCTGCTCTTAACCTCTGCCTTTCTCATAATTAATTACTCGTTCTTCCCTGTTCTCCTAGCGCTTGTTTACACATCTGTTTTTTGTAAGTCCCCATAACACAATATATAAGGCACTAGATGCTCAATAAATATTTATTAGTTTAAAGCTACTAACTTTAGGGGTACTCAGTTTTAAATGGATGAGAAGTGATGAAACACTTGGCGACAGGACCGTCAACTCTCTGAGATAACATGCTGTAGAAAGAGCTGCTCAGCATAATTGAAGTTTCATTTGGATTATATGGGCCAACTTTACTCCCATCTTCCTATGCTAAATGAAGTAATGCTCATTAAGCATTAGGACACTACTTGGTTAGCACATGTAGGAAACAACAAGACATAGCAAAGGAATGGCCAAGTAAAATATGAGGGATTGAGACTCTCTGGTTAATATAGCCTTTTTTTTCTTTATCATTGCTAAAGTTTGTTCCTACTTACTCAAACTGTTTGTTTTCCAAGGTTCAGCCTGAACCTATGATATTTATTTTATACTCTTGGAGAATTAATACTGATTATATCTTCCAGCTACCCCTTTCATGAATCTTGTCTAAATCTGTCTTCCCATTCCAAGTTCTTTTCCATTATTGAAATATCATTTTTTCTGCTGGAAATATTTTTCCAAGTAGATGTCTTATTATCATCTTAAGTACAGATTATCCAAAACCGAAGTCATCTGAAACTTTCCTAATTTTTCCTTTCATTCAGTCAACAAATATGAAGCCTTAAAAACAATTAATAATGCCTGGTCCTTAACCTCATGGAACAACAGTCAGTTGATAGGAAAAAAAAAAAAAAAACAAAAAAAAAAAATAAAAAAAAAAAAAAAAAAAAAAACAGCCAAACAACTAAAAATAATACAAGGACTTATATATTTATATATGTATGTGCTAGTAATTGTAAGAACTCAGTCTAGAATTGAGGACTTTCTTAACAGTGCCAGTAGAATTCTTAGTCACTCCAGTCATCACACCCTGCAAGCTGATCTCACCATTAACCTGCTGCTCATTCCCACTTCCTCAACTCTTCCTGTCCTCTCTTTCCTGAATCTTTCTCATCCTTCATTGTCCAATTTAAGCCCCACCACCTCTAGGACATACCTTCTACCATTCACAGTCTCTTCCCACCTCAGGACAGTTAGAACATTTAGTATCTCCACCATAACTCATTTCATACTTCAACATTCAACATGTAACAAACATATACAATGTATGTGTCATATGAAATATTTTGTCATTTAAATGTTTTATATTCATGTGTTGTTTTGTGATTTCTTCCGAACTGGTTCGCAAACTCAAACACTTTTTGTTTATTAAGCTATATATTAGAATACAGATTTTCCAGGCATATGCCATACTGACCAAGTTACCATCTCTAGGAGCAGGGCCCAAGTCAGCATCTCTAGAGATAGGGCCCAAGAACCTGTTTCTAACAAAGATCCCATATCTTGATTAGGCAGCAAGCTCAGGGTTGTATTCAGACTTTCTTGTAAACCAATGCTGTACAACTTCTAGCCCAATGCTTTGCTTGTAATAAGGTTCTTAATAAAATGTATGTTATTGCATCAGTTAGTAGTCAACTTAGTGAAATGTTTAGTAAAAGAAACTCAGGCCAGGCACAGTGGCTCACACTTGTAATCCCAGCACTTTGGGAGGCCGAGGTGGGCAGATCACAAGGTCAGGAGTTAGACACCAGCTTCGCCAACACGGTGAGATCCCATCTCTACTAAAAATACAAAAAAATTAGCCAGGCATGGTAGTGCGCATCAAAAATCCCAGCTATTCAGGAGGCTGAGCAGGATAATCACTTGCACCTGGGAGGTGGAGGTTGCATTGAGCCAAGATTACTCCACTGCACTCCAGCCTGGGTGACAGAGCAAGACCATGTCTAAAACAAAACAAAACAAAAGAACCTCATACTTGCATGAACCTCATACTTATAGTGACCTCTAGCTTTTCATGTTTTTCATATTATAACCCACCCTAGAAATGAAGAACATATTTATCTCCACAGTGTTCAGCAGGTCATTCTGCTCAGAAAAATTGACTCCTCAATTGACTCCTCTTCCATGACTCCTCAGTGCCTAAAAGATCAACCCCAAATTCATGAACTTGACATTTGATGTTTTCTACAGTATGGCTCCAAGCGTTGCCTCTATGATTTTTTTTTACAAACCTACTAAACGTTTTGCTTTTCCACTTCTGTAGACCTACCCTTATTCAATTGTTTGGACTGTTTCTGTTTGTAATTTCCCATTTCTTTCTCTCCCACATCCTAGTCAAATCTTCTGTTCTTCAGAATTTCATTTTTTCATTAAGTTTCCCTTGACCATTGCAACCAACTGTATTTTTCCCATGTCCTATTTTATGAAGCACTTCTATCATTTTTCTTTTTACAGCCTTATTTTCTCTGGGACTTTTAAAATTTAATAACATCTACCTTGATAATATTTAGTATTATATTTAAGTTTATTGTTTCTAATTTAAATTATCATATTTTTAAATTTAAATCTTAACCTGTCTTGAAGTAGAAATCCTAACAGCTGTATTCTACAGAGCAAGTATGCCAGTGCTTTTTGGATACAATAAATGCCCAGTAAATTTTTGTGTAATGGAGAATGACGATTTTTATGATGTGGTCTTTCATCTTCTTAGACAGTAATAGTAATTTTTGATCCCTCAGGAGAACTCTTGAAACTAAAGAAGACCCTTCCCAAAGCAGAAGTGGGTTTCTGATAAAATATTCTATCCAGAGATGGCTACCGAGTCAAAGAAAGCTGCAGCCCAGAACTCTCCAGAGGATGAAGGACTTCTGATACTGAAGATAGAAGAGGAAGAATTTATCCACAGGCAGGACACTTGCTTACAGAGAAGTGAACTCCTCAGGCAGGAGCTCTGCAGGCAGCTTTTTAGGCAGTTCTGCTACCAGGATTCCCCTGGACCTCGCGCGGCACTGAGCCGACTCCGGGAGCTCTGCTCTCAGTGGTTGAAGCCAGAGATCCATACCAAGGAGCAGATTCTGGAACTGCTGGTACTGGAGCAGTTCCTGACCATCCTGCCGGGGGATTTGCAGGCCTGGGTTCAGGAACATTACCCAGAGAGTGGAGAGGAGGCAGTGACCATACTGGAAGATTTGGAGAGAGGCACTGATGAAGCAGTACTCCAGGTGCATAGGGGAAGGGAGATCTAAGACCTCCATAGTGCATAAAGTTCCACAGTGGGAGGAAATGGCCCGAGATTGAGTATCTGGCTTGCAGGTGCTCTTGGTTCATTGTGCATTTATGTCACCTTTCCTGTCTGTTTGATTCCACACTACATTTTACAATTGACTCAGACTCAATTCTTCCTTCCCTAGCTTTGTTTTCCTATGGGAGTTTGTCTTTGTTATTAGAAGATGTTTAACACAAGGATTCTTTTACAAGCCCAAATGTACTTTATTTTTCTCAGGTTCAAGCCCATGAACATGGACAAGAAATATTCAGGAAAAGGGTGTCACCTCCTGGACCAGCACTTAGTGTCCAGTTACAGCCAGTGGAAACCAAAGCCCATTTTATTTCATCAGAACCCCAGCTGTTACAGGACTGTGGTAAGGGGCAGCATACCATACAGTGCACATCACTGAAGAAACAGGAGAATGAATCTCCCTCCACAGACTAGTCTTGGTAACTGTAGGTGATCCTTTCCTTTATTACCCAATGAAAAGAGAGAACTTGTTTTCCTATGAGTCTTTGGCCAATTGTGGGGCAAAAGATAATTTTGTTCCTTATCCAGAATATTTCAAAACATAGAACATTTTTATGATATGACCAAATTAAAGAAAATAAAAAATGAGTTGAGAAAATATCATAAAAAAAGAAAAGAAGCAAAAGAAAAAGAAATACATAAACAGAAGCAAAACATGTTCATAGAGAAGTACATAAAATGATCAAGAGAAACAGATACATGATGATGTACTGAGAAATAGTATATAATTCCCAAGTTACATAGACTGTGATTCCTATTTTTCCTCTTATGCTGTTGGTCTTATAAAGCTCTTTTACACTTTTATAGAAAGTTAGCTATACTTCTAGAGACTACTTCCATAGAATACTCATCCCTGTTCTAAAACTCATCTGTATTTTTTTTCCCCTAAGACAGAGTCTTGCTCTGTCACCCAGGCTGGAGTGCAGTGGTGTGATCTCAGCTCACTGCAACCTCCACCTCCCAGATTCAAGCGATTCTCCTGCCTCGGCCTCCTGAGTAGCTGGGATTACAGGTGCCTGCCACCATGCCTGGCTAATTTTTGTGTTTTAGTAGAAATGGAGTTTCACCAAGTTGGCCAGGCTGGTCTCAAACTCTTGACCTCATTATCCTCCCACCTTGGCCTTCCAAAGTGCTGGGATTGCAGAGTGAGCCACCACGCCCAGCCACCATTAATTTTTAATACATTTCTACATATTCTGCTTTCAGTTTTGTTCTAGAAACATCTCCATCTATTCAATAAAAAATTGTAAAGTTTCCTCACCCCACGAACAGCACTCCCTAACCCTCTTTCCTACCCTAGCATTTTTTAGACAAAGGAAACCTTGTAACAAAGAAGGGCTGTTCAACTCTAGCACAGGATAGAGTTGTGAGCTACAAGGTGAGATTTGTGAAGACAGGATCATAAATGGACCTTGGAAACCAGGCTTGGAAGTTTAGACTTGTAACAAAAAAAGAGAGATTCAATGTTTCTGAGTAGGGTATGAAAGGATGGCAGTGTTTAATGACTATTAGTCTAAAAAAGATCTTTAGGATAACTAGGAAGAAGAAAAGTACAGGGTCAAAACAGCAAAGAGGCAGTTAAAGTCTCTAGATAGGAAATGGTGAGGTTCTAGACTATGGTGACGGTAACAAATGTAAAGGAAGGGATTTATACAAGATACACTTAGTGGACAGTGATGACAGAATTTGGAAGACTGATTAAACATGGAATAGGAGGAAGAAATAGATGATGGGGTGGCTGGAAGTTTTCTTACAGATACTTCAGAGTCTTATAGCTTTACTTTTCTCTCTTCTGTCCTCATCTGCTTTCTTTGAGGTAGTGCCTCCATTTTTCCTGTAAGTCTAACACGAGAAACGTATCATAGACCCAAGGTTCCCAAGATCCCTTTCGGTCAACATTGCAGAGTTCTTTCTCCTTACTCTGTCTCCTCCCATTTCCCCATTCTTGCTGATGGCACTCCTCCTCCCAGTCTTTTCTAATATATATATTTCACATGGCTGATTACTCTCTCTGCCAACCACTGCAGGCATTACTTGCTCTTATCAATGTTTCTTTCATTCCTATCATCCTCTTTCATTCTCTCATTCCTCTCATGTGAAAGGACACTTGCTTACAGAGAAGCGAACTCTAGCACAGTATAGAGGCGAGATTTAATATAACCAGGCTTTTATTGGTTTTTGGCACCCTTCTGGGGTAGGTTGATAGGGACTATAGGGAGCTCTCCTAACAGAACCGGACAGGATTCTCTGGCCACTGGCAATTGTGAAAGATGACTGAGGAATTTATTACTGGAAATAGTGGTCCTGAAATGTTATTTCATTGTTGCTGGCTGTTCTCTACAGAAAAGACTACAGTGTAGAGAGCCATAATATATTAATACATTAATATTAAAGTGGGGATATCAATATGTAACTATCCTGAGCATGCTGCAAATCTTCCTTTTCTTCTAGTGCAGCAAACAGGTGATATTTACCTCTTTCTTTTTTATTTTAGATACTGAGAGTGAAAACAGTAGATCTATGCCAAAGCTGGAAATTTTTGAAAAAATTGAATCACAGAGAATTGTATCTGGAAGAATCTCAGGATACATATCAGAAGCATCTGGTGAATCTCAAGACATCTGTAGGTCTGCAGGCAGGGTAAAGAGGCAATGGGAAAAAGAATCAGGGGAGTCTCAGAAACCATCATCTACCCAGGATGGAGATTTTGGTAAAATCCTCACCCACAAAAATACAGTCAGAAGTGAAATAATAAGCCATGATGGATGTGAGAGGAGATTAAATCTGAACTCAAATGAATTCACACACCAGAAATCTTATAAACATGGTACCTGTGACCAGAGCTTCAAATGGAACTCAGATTTTATTAACCATCAAAGAATTTATGCTGGAGAAAAAATTCACCAACATGGAAAATCTTTCAAGAGCCAAAAGCTTGCTAAACATGCAGCAGTTTTCAGTGGAGAGAAAACTCATAAGTGTAATGAATGTGGGAAAGCTTTCAGGCACAGCTCAAAACTTGTTAGGCATCAGAGAATCCACACTGGAGAGAGACCCTATGAATGTAATGAATGTGGGAAAGGATTTGCAGGGAGCTCAGATCTTATTAGACATCAGCGAATTCACACTGGTGAAAGACCCTTTGGATGCAAAGAATGTGGGAGAGCATTCAGCCTGAACTCACATCTTATCCTGCATCAGAGAATTCACACCAGAGAGAAACCCTATGAGTGTAGTGAATGTGGGAAAACCTTCCGAGTGAGCTCACATCTTATTCGACATTTGAGAATCCACACTGGAGAAAAACCCTATGAATGTAGTGAGTGTGGGAGAGCCTTCAGTCAGAGCTCACACCTTAGTCAACACCAGAGAATTCACAGGAGGGAAAACCTATTAATGTAAGGAACTTAAGTTTGTATGTAAATGCTGAGGAAATAGAACAATGTGAAAAACATTAAATAAAAAGTATTGGACAAGATGGAAGACTGAAAGATCAGTGTCTTGTCTTCATCTGTGTGTGTGCTTTCTGTGAGACTGGGGATGTGCCCCTTCTTTCATTGACTACTAAAGTCAAACCAAAAGAGCTACATTTAGGGGGGCTAATAAGTAGGGTAGTCTATTTGTTAGTGCAATGTAAAGAAACAGAGATTGGTGAAATAACCACGATTACAGTGTGGGAAGAAAAGGAAGATTTAAGTAAAGAGACTGATGATAGTCAGCCCTAGTTAATTTCCTGGTTAGTTTTGCACAAGGTGAGATCAGCTAAAGCCAGGAGTGAAATAGCTTGCACAGTGCACTGCAGAACAGTGTTTTCAGAGCATCCCTTTAAAAACTAAAGACCACAAAACTAAATTAAATGGTCATGTTAAGTTAGTCATGTCAAATGAGGGCATATGTAATGGTAGCATTCCTATATGAGGCCAAAATCTGTGTCCAGAGGTCATACCAGGAAGTAAAAAACCAGAAGAGCATACCAGGGAAGAGGCCAGAGTCCAGAGACTGAAGTAAGACAGGAAGAAAACAGAATTAAACAAAAATTGGGTTAAGACTGAGAAAAGTTGTTCAACTTGAACTAAACCTCAGAAGTTGGAGGCGAGACTTAATATAACCAGGCTTTTACTGGTTTTTGGCACCTTTCTGGGATGGGTTGATAGGGACTATAGGGAGCTCTCCTAACAGAACCGGCAGGATTCTCTGGCCACTGGCAATTGTGAAAGATTACTGAGGAATTTAGTACTGGAAATAGTGGTCCTGAAATGTTATTTCATTGCTGCTGGCTGCTTTCTACAGAAAGAGTATACAGTGTATATGAAAGAGGGTAGAGAGGAATGATTTAAGTCTTAAACATTCCACAGTATCTAAGGTTTTTACATTATAAAATGTAAACAGGACCTTAATGTTAGATGTGTGATAATCTAATGTGAAATGTACAAAATTTCCCACTAAGGAGGCTTTATAAGAAATAGCATTTACTTTCAATGACTTTAAAAATGTCGTGACAGCATCTAAGTAACACAATATTTGGTTTGGTTTTTAAGGTAATGTATAGGCACTGTGTTAGTATGTCCTATCTCATAATTCTGTAAGGGCTATTATTTTTCACATTTTATAGATGAGAAAACAGCTGAAGTGAACTACCTTGCTGGAGGTAACATAGTTAAGTGGTAGAACCAGGATTTTAACGCACATTTTATTACAGGGCCCTAGTTCTTAACACTTAAACTTGATTATGTTACTGAAAATATTCCTTTGGGATATAATATCAGAAAATGTAGTGCTTGTACACCACAACTCTAAAGTTGGGGTCAGGGAAAACCCTTCTGGAAGGTTAACAGACCAACATTTCAAAATCATGGAGGGAGCTGTGACCTATTAGGCCAGGAATTCACTATGGCCTCCAACCCCGCAGCGGCTCCCTCCGGGTAGGGGGCGAGCAAATCCACCACCGAGAGAGCCTCTTCCTAGGGGGGCCGGAAGCAGCTGGAGCCCCGGTAGCCGCCCATCTTCCAGCCAGGTGGTGTTGCCCGGGTCAGTGATTGTCCTGCGGCATCCGGAGCCTAGTTTGCGGCACAGGGTTACGTGCGCACTTCACCCCTGTAACTTAGCTCAAGGTTCCTATTGAACAGGATTCTGGGGATGAAGGTGGCAGCTGTAAGAGGAGGCTGTGACTGAGGACCACCAAATTCTTCTCTCCCAACCACACACAACACCAAGACGGCCCGGGAAGGTGTGGAGAGACTTCCTTTTCTCTCCCCTCCTGGCGCTGGCAGTATGAAGCTGTCTCCCAGAAGCATTAGCAGAGGAGCACTGTGGGAGAAATGAGGTGTATAATCACAATCAACTCACAATGAGGTGTTTATGCTGTCTTCGAACCTCTGAACACAAGTGTATCGTTTTCTAATGATCAGAAATGTTACCTGTAGATGTATAAAAACCACATGATCATCTCAATAGATGCAGAAAAGGTCTTTGATAAAATTCAACATCTCTTCATGTTAAAAACTCTCAATAAACTAGGCATTGATGGAACATATCTCAAAATAACAAGAGCTATTTATGACAAACCCACAGCCAATATCATACTGAATGGGCAAAAGCTGGAAGCATTCACTTGAAAAACCGGCACAAAACAAGGATGCCCTCTCTCAACGCTCCTATTCAACATAGTAGTGGAAGTTCTGACCAAGGCACTCAGGCAACAGAAAGAAACAAAGGGTATTCAAATAGGAAGAGAGGAAGTCAAATTGTCTCTGTTTGCAGAGGACATGATTGTATATTTAGAAAACCCCAGGCTAGGTGCACTGACTCATGCCTGTAATCCTAGCACTTTGGGAGGCTGAGCCGAGCAGATCACAAGGTCAGGCTGACCAACATGGTGAAACCCCGTCTCTATTAAAAATATGAAAATTAGCCAGGTGTGGTGGCACAGGCCTGTAATCCCAGCTACTCAGGAGGCTGAGGCAGGAGAATCTCTTGAACCCGGGAGGTGGAGGTTGCAGTGAGCCAAGATCATGCCACTGCATTCCAGCCTGGGCAACAAAGTGAGACTCCATTTCAAAAAAGAAAAAGAAAAGAAAACCCCATCATCTCAGCCCCAAAACTCCTTAAGCAAAGTCTTAAGGAGTTCAGAGTCATAAGCAACTTCAGCAAAGTCTCAGGATACAAAATCAATGTGCAAAAATCACAAGCATTCCTATACACCAACAACAGACAAGCAGAGAGCCAAATCATATATGAACTTCCATTCACAATGACTAAAAAGAGAGTAAAATACCTAGGAATACAGCTGACAAGGGATGTGAAGGACCTCTTCAAGGAGAACTGTAAACCACTACTCAAGGAAATAAGAGAGGACACAAACAAATGAAAAAACATTCCATCCTCATAGATAGGAAGAATAAATATTGTAAAAATGGCCATACTGGGCTGGGCGCGGTGGCTCACGCCTGCAATCCCAGCACTTTGGGAGGCCGAGGCGGGTGGATCACGAGGTCAACAGATCGAGACCATCCTGGTCAACATGGTGAAACCCCGTCTCTACTAAAAATACAAAAAGTCAGCTGGGCATGGTGGTGCGTGCCTGTAATCCCAGCTACTCAGGAGGCTGAGGCAGGAGAATTGCCTGAACCCAGGAGGTGGAGGTTGCGGTGAGCCGAGATGGCGCCATTGCACTCCAGCCTGGGTAACATGGGTGAAACTCCATCTCAAAAAAAAAAAAAAAAAAAAAAAAAAAAAAAAAAAAAAAAAAAAAAAAAAAAAAAAAAAAAAAAAAAAAAAAAAAAAAAAAAAAAATGGCTGTACTACCCAAAGTAATTTATAGATTCAGTGCTATTCCTGTCAAACTACCACTGACATTCTTCATAGAATTAGAAAAAACTACTTTAAGTTTCATATGGAACCAAAAAAGAGCCTATATAGCCAAGACAATCCTAAGCAAAAAGAACAAAGCTGAAAGTATCACACCTACCTGACTTCAAACTATATTACAATGCTACAGTAACCAAAACAGCATGGTACTGGTACCAAAACAGACATATAGACCAGTGGAACAGAACAGAGACCTCAGAAACAACACCACACATCTACAACCATCTGATCTTTTGACAAACCTGACAAAAACAAAAAATGGGGAAAGGATTCCGTATTCAATAAATGGTGCTAGAAAACTGGATAGCCATATGCAGAAAACTAAAACTGGACCTCTTCCTTACACCTTATACAAAAATTAACTCAAGATGGATTAAAGACTTAAGTGTAAAACGCAAAGCCATAAAAACCCTAGAAGAAAACCTAGGCAATACCATTCAGGTCATAGGCATGGGCAAAGAATTCATGACAAAAACACCAAAAGCAACTGCAACAAAAGCCAGAATTGACAAATGGAATCTAATTAAACTAAAGAGCTTCTGCACAGCAAAAGAAGCTATCATCAAAGTGAACAGGCAACCTACAGAATGGGAGAAAATGTTTGCAATTTATCCATCTGACAAAGGTCTTGGAAGACAGTGTGATGATTCCTCAAGGATCTAGAACCAGAAATACCATTTGACCCAGCAATCCCATTACTGGGTATATACCCACAGGAATACAAATCATTCTATTATAAAGACACATGCACATGCAATAGCAAAGACTTGGAAACAACCCAAATGTACATCAACGATAGACTGGATAAAGAAATGTGGCGCATATACACCATGAAATACTATGCAGTGATAAAAAAGAATGAGTTCATGTCCTTTGCAGGGACATGGATGAAGCTGGAAGCCATCATCCTCAGCAAACTCACACAGGAACAGAAAGCCAAACACCACGTTCTCACTCATAAGTGGGAGTTGAACGATGAGAACACATGGACATAGGGAGGGGGACATTACACACGGGGGCCTGCCAGGGAGTGGGGGTGAGGGGAGGGAGGACATTAAGACAAATAGTTAATGCATGCAGGGCCTAAAACCTAGATGATCGGTTGACAGGTGCCACAAACCACCAGGACACACATATCTATGTAACAAACCTACATGTTCTGCACTTGTATCCTGGAACTTAAAGGTAAAAAAAAAAGTGGCTGGGTGCAGTGGCTCACGCCTGTAATCCTAGCACTTTGGGAGGCTGAGGCAGGCAGATCACCTGAGGTCAGGAGTTTGAGACCAGCCTAACATGGTGAAACCCCATTTCTACTAAAGACACAAAAGAATAATTCCCCAGCATAGTGACGGGTGCCTGTAGTCCCAGCTACTCAGGAGGCTGAAGCAGGACAATCACTTGAACCCGGGAGGCAAAGATTGCAATGAGCAGAGATCGTGTCACTGCACTCCCTCCTGGGCAATAGAATGAGACTCTGTCTCAAACAAACAAACAACAACCAAAAAAAGGTGCTCTAAGATGAAAGGATTTTAAAAAATAATAGAATTGACCGGGCGCGGTGGCTCAAGCCTGTAATCCCAGCACTTTGGGAGGCCGAGGCGGGTGGATCACGAGGTCAAGAGATCGAGACCATCCTGGTCAACAT
>NW_016107996.1:152540-168865 GCF_001604975.1 Cebus imitator
AAAAAAAAAAACAAAAAAACTTTGAGTCACATTTGTATAAGTTATTAACAAGCGTTCCAAAATTTTATATTCCTAAAGTCTGATGTGTCTTATCGCTCATAATTATGATTCTGGTAAATTTTGTAGGCCACATAAATAACCAAATTTTCTTAATTGCGTGTTTAACCATGACTACTCAGGCTTTTGTCATCCACAGACAATTACTGTTTTACTTGACTTCTCAAAAAGTGATTTATAATTCGCTACAGTCTAACATTTTATTTTTCTTAAAGAAAATTCATGGAAAGGACACTGACAAGTACTCTTGAATACAGGTTTCTGGTAACTTTGGAAATCACACCATTGGACTAGGTAAAAACAACTTCCAGAACTCTAAAAAAAAAAACAAAACTGATGAATTCATCAAGATTACTAACCCATCGTCAAGCAGAATAAGAATCAATTACATGGGACTGAGCGAAGAGGACTGCAAAGATCTTTTATGACTTTCTGTTTGAAACAATTCTGATTCTTTTTAGATTTTGTTTTCCAGAGTCAAGAAAAACTTCATTTTTATTTTGAGCCATTTAATGGTTACAGTGATTGGGGAAAGTGTACTTTTGTGAGAAAACTGAAACCACGTCAGTGGACAGGGATGAAGTCTGGGGAGGTTACCGCCTGGCGAACGCAGCGGGGAAGACGGACGGACGGACTCAACGCTGCGGAGCTGGCACTCAAACCCTTTCTTTAGGATGAGACAAGCTATGAAACAAAACCCCATGCCTAAGAGACCCCATTTGAAAACCCCGCGGCGCGAGCTGGGAACCCTACACAGTGCGCCCCTCTCTGAAGCCGCGAGAAGCTGGGGCGCAGGACCGGAAGAGGTTCGCAGACGCACTTCCGCCGGCGGCCCGGCTGGGCGCTGCGGAGCTGGTTAGAGCTGGGCTGCCCGTTCTACCCGGCCCAGGTAGTAGAACCGGCGGGAAGAGGGCGGGACGCCGCGGCCCGAGTCCCCCAGCTCAGCCAGGTGCGGCGGGAGGAGCCCCGTCCTTGCTGTGCCCGCGCTGGAAGCGCCGTCCGAGACAATGCACTGACCGGACCGGTGGGCGTCCGGCCCCGGCACCGTGACGTTGCCCTAGCCAACCCGATCCCAGCTCCCGGCGCGGCGCAGACGTTTCCCTAGAAGTTGCGAAGTCCGGATTCGGGTTCACAGATGCCGATCTGGTGGGTCTGTGCGGACACCCTTTCTCCAACGTGACCACCGACTATTGGAAGTCTTTTGTGATCTGTCAGGTCCTGATGGTTTAAGGGACATAGCCAGATCTTCCCGAGTTCGAGTCTCGTTACGGTTGTTCACTGATGCTCTGCCAGTTCATTTATGTTACAGGGTAAACAGGAAAGGTGTTTGTAGTCTGGTTGGTTAACTCTGTATTTTGCCCTGTTCTTTGAAATACCTGAACTAGTGGAAGGCAACCTGTAAAAGCCACTGCATGCCTTTTATCTTGAATGATTCCTGAAACAACTTTCTCCAAACCTGCTCCAGAAGCCCCTAAATTAATCCTTAAGAGCCCAGCTAGTGAAGATGTCTTTCGAAGATGCCGATTCGGTAACAGAAGCTAAGCACAGAGAAGGCCCTAGAGGGTCTTATTGTGTGGTCCTCAGTTGTGTGCCAAAAAACAGAGAAGTGCCCCTGAGCACTAGGGGTGGTCTCCCCTGCCAGCCCCTCAAAGACCAGGTCATACTGATCAATAACTGCAGTACTTCACTGACGTCTTACTAAGTGCTAGGCACTGAGTCTAATGCTTTTCAGGCACTGGATCTAATACTTTTTGTAATTTTTCTAAAACCTCATTATAAGGTCTGTGGTTTAATTAATCACATTGTACCAATATTATTTTTTGGCCTTGCAATTGTGCTACCGTTATGTAAGATGTTAACATAATAGGAAGCTGGGTGAAGGATATAGGGATTGTTTTATACCGTTTTGGAAATTTCCTATAAGTTTAAAATTATTTCAAAATAAAAAGTTGCAAACAAAATTTAAATGTTTCTTGTTTAAGAGGAAGGGGAATAGAAATTTAGAGAAATTAAGCCACTACACATAAGAGAATGTGACAAGATTAGGGCCCAGGGCTTTTGGAATCCTCACCCTGTGCCCTTAACCACTGCCCACAGTGCTAATTCTGAGTAACAGATAGGCCCTGCCTAAATCAGTTATTACTTGGAAAGTTGAAAATGCATATACCCATATACAGCATCCTACCCACCTACATTAGCATAATTCTACTACTCAACTGTCTTTACTAATGTAATACTACTATTCCACTGTCTTTATCAACATGACTTTACAATTCCAGGACATTCTTGCTGTAGGAGATAAAAATTGAAAATAATTATTTTTGTTTCAAGAACTTCTCCCTCAAAAAATCTATTTAAATGAACATCAACTCTTCAACTTTCAATAATTAGCATAGTGTTTTTGAAACCCTCACCTCAAAACCTTCATCTTAATGAATGTGTCCATCAATCTTAAATTGTGTCACCATCCTTGCCCAGTCTTAATTCTGCTTTGAAAAATCAGCATTAAACCTCTCAAATCTTGTAAATATCCTGACTTTGCCTTCCTCCCTCAGAGATGCTACTAGGACTCTGTCAAGGCAGTTCTTAATACCCGTAAGAATAAACTTCACTTTGTCTTACCAACATTGTTTTATTGTTATTTTGGGAAACAAGCATCCAACAATTTTCTCAGGATTGTGAAAACTGCTGTTTCTTGACAAATATTCCTTCTATTTGAGAAAAGGTTTAAACTGCTTTACACTTTTATTTTTTGAGCTATAGTTTCTGTTACCTTAGGAGTGTGCCTTAACATAACACAGCAGCAATCCTCTCAGCCCATTCAAGCTACAATGCCCACTGTGTCCCTTCCATGGGCTCCTGAAGAGACAAAGCAGCTCTTTGAAGTAAGCAACAGAGAAAGGCTTGCCGTAAAGCAGGAATCCAGCCCAAAAAGGAGTAGCCCAAACAACCAGGAGTTATTCTGCCAGCGCTTCTGACAGTCCTGCCACAAGAAGACTCCTGGGCCCTGTGAGGCCTTGAGCCAGCTCTGGGTGCTCTGCTGTAAGTGGTTAAGGCCTGAGATGCATACCAAGAAGCAGATGTTAGACTTGCTGGTGCTGGAGCAGTTCCTGGCCATTCTTCCTGAGGAACTCCAGGCCTGGATGCATGAACATCATCCAAAGAGTGGAGAGGAGGCAGTGGCTTTGCTGGAGGATCTGGAGGTGGAGCTGGATGAACCACACCAGCAGGTAGGAAGGGGTCCTATGCACTTTGGTAGAACAGCCTGGAGAGGGTGTCCAAGCTGGTCCTTTGTGGGATCTCTGGGGATTATGTGCACTGTAGCCCCTTCAGATGCCCAAATGGGCCTGCTTGTCCTCAGATTTCAGCCCAGGCCCATGTGGAGGAAATGCTTTCTTTTTTCTTTTTCCTTTTTAATTTAATTTTATTTATTTATTTATTTTTGAGACAGAGTCTCGCTCTGTCCCCCAGGCTGGAGTGCAGTGGCACAATCTCAGCTCACTGCAACCTCCACCTCCCAAGTTCAAGCAATTCTCCTGCCTCAGACTCCCGAGTAGCTGGGACTATAGGCGTATGCCACTATGCCCCGCTAATTTTTTTTGTATTTTTAGTAGAGACGGGATTTTACCACATTGGTCAGGTTCCAACTCCTGACCTCAATTGATCCACCTGCCTTGGTCTCCCAGAGTGCTGAGATTATAGGCCTGAACCACTGTGCCCAGCCAGGAAGTGCTTTCTGAGACATCAGTGCCTCTCAGTCTGGCTAAGGAAGCAACATATCTCCAGCCTCAATTTGTAGAAACTCAGCTTAAAAGTGACTCTCAGGACTCTCAACAGCAAAAGGATTGTGGTTAGTGTTGACACTTAGATCATATGGGTACCCTGGAGACCTTAGAATCATCCATCATTTGGCAAATATATATTTACTTTTTATGAGCTAGGCACTATGCAAGGCACTAGGAATAGTAAACAAAGCAAACATGATCTTTGGTTTCACAGAGACAGTCTTGTGACAGAGGTACTAAATACGCAAATAAATATACTGTGACATTGTATATGGGGAGAGAGGGTAGTCAGGGAAGGTCTCTCTGAGGAAGTAATGTGGGAGCTGAATCTTAAAAGTGGTGTAGAAATTAGCTAAGTGAATAATAGAGAGGAAAGCATTCCAGACCAAAAGAGCATGTGCAAAAACTGGAGTGAAAAAGAAATTAGTGAGTTTGAGGAATTGAGAGAAAACTAGTGTGACTAGTGTGTGGAGGCAGAACCCTAAAGAAGTGGTCAGGGGCCAGGGCATGAGGGCTTTGTGGTTCCTGTTAAGAAGTTAGAAAATCTCAGCTACTTAGGAGGCTGAGGCAGGAGGATAGCTTGAGTCCAGGTGTCTGAGACCAACCTTGGCACCATAGCGATACTCCATTACCCTCTGCCAAAACATCAGTAAATCTGTAGCTTTCACTGTGTAAAACCTAGCTCTGGGTTCTGCCCTAAAGGAGGTGAGTGCCAGCAGAATGACTGCTATTCATTTGAGGCAGCATGATTGCCAAATCAGAGGTAACAGTTCTGAGAAGGGAGAAATCTGTCTTTTCAGGCCCTGGTGGGGGTATTAGTGGAATGACTGGAATTTGAACTAGATCATAAAGAACCGGTAGCATTTCACTTAGAGAGCATCAGGAACGATGTTCCTCATACTTATCCCTCTTCTAGCTCTCTGTCCCTCTATTAGCTTCTTCAGTCACATTAAGACTTGTAGCCATTCATCCCTTTTTTCCTCTCAATGTTTCTTTCCTTCCCTGTCCCATCAGACACATGGAACATTTCAGTTTTTTGCAAATATGGTCAACATTTTTCCACCCCACTGCCACATACCCACATGTACACACACACCTCTACCCTGGTGAACTAGTCTTATAAAATACCACCTCTGATCAAACTTTCTCCATTTTTCTGCCAACCCAATTCATAGCTATTCTTCAAGATTCAATTCAGCTGTCACCTTCTTCAGGAAGCCTTTCTTGATACCCTCCCACCACATGTTTGAGTTTTATGATACCCCTTGTGCATGCCTCTGTCATAGCATTAGCATACTATATTATTGCTTCATTTGTCTAAAGTTCCTGTATATCCCCCACAGCTGATATGTAGAAAATGCTCAGTAAAGGTGAATGATGAAGTCTGAGCAGAGAAATAATGTGGAAAAGTACAAATCATGATAAGAGGACATGACTATATCAGTTTGCTGAGACTGAGTAGCTGATAGAGGAGTAATGCTAACAAGGTGGTCTGGAACAAAATTGTAGAGAGCCTATTTTTCTTTTCTTCTTGAGATGGGGGTTGATTTGAGCAGTAATATGATTTGGCTCTGTCTCCCAGCCCAAATCTCATCTCAAATTGTCATCCCATGTGTCCAGGGAGGGACCTGGTAGGAGATGACTGAATCATGGGGGCAGTTTCCCCATGCTGTTCTCATGATAGTTCTCATGAGATCTGATGGTTTTAAAAGTGGCAGTTTTCCCTATGCACTTTTGCTTTCTTGCCACCTTGTGAGAACTGTGAGTCAATTAAGCCTCTTTTGTGTATAAATTACCCAGTCTTAGGATCTTTATAGCAGTGTGAAAATGAACTATACAAGCAGGAATGAACATGTGCCCTGTAAGCTGGATATAAGCTGGATTGCAGAGGGAGGAGATAAAGGACCACTTTGAAGACTGTTGCTTTAGTTCCAACTCAACATTATGAGGGCCAACAGTAGGGCAGTTTCAGGTGGTGGATGGAGAGGGGGAGAGAGAGATGTAGCTAGATCACTTGTCCTAAAGCTCCAGAGGGTACTGGAAAGAGGACAGAGTGGCTCTTTCTGACTCCTCTCCTGGCTTCAGCAAGGGACCCAGGGTAACAGGATTGGAATCTTCCTATGTCTGATGGGTGGAAATGATGCTCACTTTCCCAAAGGAAATGAAGAACATCATTTTTAGAAATAGTGCCATCTAAAAAATATGAGCTATACTTTCTTCGTTATGGTCTTCTTTGTTATACCTAGGGAGGACTTTTAATGACTATAGGATACTTCTTAACTATAGGGGTATGTTTGTTCATTCTAGAATCATTCTGAAATGCATGTTTTCCAAATTTTCTAGTAACAGCATTATTAGAAAATAAGGTGTTCCACATGCTCAGGTTTTCCTAAATAACTGAAACTTGCTATTTGCTGGTCAAACTTTATTATTTAATGGGCCACTTACTGAGATGTATAACATATTCTTGGAGTAGGCTGAACACAATCCTTTTCATGAAAACTTAATTACAATTAATTCAATTAATAAAATTATCCATAATTTAGAAATATTAATAGTGCTCACTCTGGCCTACATTCACTGCTGTCTTTGGAGGCTTTAGGTAGGTAGGCCTATAAGATTTATCATAAAATGGTAGCAGACAACCATAGTAATAGATAGCAGATAATTTTAAATAGTCCGTCTCCACAGCCCATGTTCTTAACTCTACACTACAGATGGAATGTAAAAATATGAGAGAATAGAAGAGTTAGGAAAATGAAACTGGAAAGGGAGGCAGGGACAATCTCACATCAAGAGTGATGTGATTGTGTATCTGAATGACTTTAAAAATATATCAGTGGCTGGGCGTCACTCTCAGAAAGTGCATTTTCCTTGGACTGGAGTGGGGCCCAGGCATGGGCTTGATTTTTTTCCTTAACTCTAGTGTAGCTAGGGTCGAGAATCCCAGTTCTAGGATCATAAAGGGCTTGTATGCTCAACAGATGAGTTTAGATGTGAAGCATATTTTTTTCTTTAATAATAAATTAATTTTTTTGATAATTTTTATGAATTTCTGAGGTCATCATTCTTGTATTCTAACACCTTTCCTCTGGGTTCACTCTTGTTGAAATCTATCCTTTAAAAATTATTTTAGTGAGGTTCTTTGGGTAGTAGACTGAACTTTTGCATGTTTAAAAGTTCTCTTATTTTGCCCTTCCTATGAAATAATGACTTAACTGGGGTAAAATTCTTTTTTTTTTTTTTTTTTTGAGACGGAGTTTCGCTCTTGTTACCCAGGCTGGAGTGCAATGGCGCGATCTCGGCTCACCGCAACCTCCGCCTCCTGGGTTCAGGCAATTCTCCTGCCTCAGCCTCCTGAGCAGCTGGGACTACAGGCACGCGCCGCCATGCCCAGCTAATTTTTTTGTATTTTTAGTAGAGACGGGGTTTCACCATGTTGACCAGGATGGTCTCGATCTCTTGACCTCGTGATCCACCCGCCTCGGCCTCCCAAAGTGCTGGGATTACAGGCGTGAGCCACCGCGCCCGGCCTAACTGGGATAAAATTCTAAACTGACTTTTTTTCCCTTAGCATTTTGAAGATACCATTAATATTTTACTGTCTTCTAGCTTCTATTGTTTGCTACTAACAGTCTAAATGCCTTTAAAAACATATTCCGTCTGTTCTTTTTAATAGGTTTTTAATTTACTCTTAACTTTTATGCTCTGATTTTCACTAAGTATGTCCAATATGGTTTCATCTTTGTTCATCTCGCTTGGCCTGTAAATGTAGTTTTGTTCTAATACCCATGTTTTTCTTCAATCTGGGGAATTCTCAGCTATGAGTTCCTTAAATAAGCATCTTTTTTATTCCTTATATTATTGTCTGCTGAATCTTCTAATAAGTACTGTTTAGAACCACTTATCAATCATCCATTTCACTTAACTGCTTCTTCATATATTTTATGTCTGTCTCTCTGTGGTACATCCTAGTGGACTCCGCTTCTAATATCTTCCAGTTTATTCTCCCTTTGACTGTCTTCAGCCTGTCCATTCAATCGAAGATTTTATTTCAAAGACTATCATTATTTCTAAAATTTCTATTCAGTTTTCATAGCAATTATCCTTGTTCTGCTTATTTTGTTTCATAATTTTATGTTTATTTGCCATGGATGTATGTTATCATTTGTTTTTCTGTATCTTTATTAACTTCGTCAGGCTGTTTTTGATGAAAGTAATTTCATCTGGATTGAATTCATGTTCCAATTGGTGATTTTGTAACCATCTTTCTTAGCATTCAATTCATTTGCATTGAAATTTCTATTTCTAGGCTCATTTTGAGTTCTGATCTGTTTATATTCTCTCCTTCTTTGTTTACCAATTCTGTTGTACTTTTTTACCTGTACCACCCCCAATCCCTCGCCAGAACAAGGTTTTATACAGTGGTATATTTATTTCAGGACTCCTGTTCCATGTGATATCACAAATATCATCAATGTAGTCAGGCTACCAGGTGGCTTCACATAGTTCTTGGTCACTGGGTTCTCTCTTGTTCTATGCACGTTAAGGTACTTGTGTATGTGTGTGCCTGTGTGTTCCACCTAGCGTTTGGCACCATGCAGTGAGATGGTGCCCGTCCCCCCTTTCATGGAGCACCTTTAGTTCTCCAGGTTCCTCTGGTGACAAGACTTCAGTCACTGTGTAAGACCTGGAGCCCAGCAGGCCCAGAGCTTCAGCTATAGCCACCATTCTGTGTTTTTGCTTCCTTTCTGGTCCACAGAAATGTTTATCCGTTGGGTTTTTTTTTTCACAGATGTGTTTACAGATTTTTAATTTGTATCCGTTACTCTGTGTATTTGGAGGTGAAGTATGAACTCACTGTGCCATCCTGACTGGAAATACACCATTTTCCTCAACCTTTTTTACTCAGTTACAAATTAAGTTTCTACGTTGTGCTTCTTTTTTATAATCCATATATATTCTTCTGCTGCTAATATGGATTTTAGTTCTTATATCTGTAACAGTCTTTTGGATGCCATCTATAATAGCCACTTTTTTATCTGCTAATTGTTCTAAAAAGACTATAATATCTGTGCAATTTGCTTTCAGATTCTGCATAGAGATATATTTCAGGTAGCTCTATGGTTTGAACGTGTCCCGCAGAATTCACATGCTGGAAATTCAATCCCCAGTACAACAGTGTTGAGAGGTGGGCCTTTCTTAATAGGTGATTAGGTCACGAGGGCTCTGCCCTCATGAAAGGATTAATGCCTTTATTGTGGGAGTGGGTTAGTTATCATGGTAGTAGGTTCTTAATAAAAGGATGAGTTTAGTGTATTCTTTTATCCCCCACCCCACCTTTCCCCTTTTCTTTCTCTCTCTTCCCCTCCACCTTCTGCCATAGGATGGCATTGCAGGAAGACCCTCACCAGATGTCAGCATCTTGATCTTGAACCTTCAAGCCTCCAGAAGTGTCAGGAAATTCTTTATAAATTATCTCTTCTGTGTATTCTGTTATAGCAGCACAAAATGGACTAAGACAGGTAGCTGTAACATAAAATTTTTAAAGTACCCAAAGACTTTAAGATAACCTTAAATAACCACTAACAGTGAGGGGCTTTTAAGCAGTGTGGCAAACTAGTATGTTGAGATTATTTATTGCAGGCTCTGGTGTAAAACAAGGCCCCAAGGGAAGGTTGATCTCACTCTTGCAATGTGCTTTCTCAGCTCTGCCTCATCCCTGGGTTCCTGACCTTCACAGAACAGAAGCTCCAAGTCAGATGAGAATCACTTTTCTCAGACAGGCTGCTAGTGAACTTTGTTCCTCATCCACACTCTCAAAGATCTGAATCCACTGTCTGACCATGGCTCCTTCTCCTCTCATCAAAGTCTCTTTAGTCAATACATTTTAGCACAATGAATCCCATTGCCTCTGCCTAGAGTTAGCTGTGACTTGTCTGTGTCCTAGTGTTTCAACTGTCATGATTGTCTTTTCTCTTTTTTTTTTTTTTTCCATTTAATGTTCCTTATCCACTCAAAGCACTGCTTTTCTCTGTGTTCTTCCTAAGTAGTTACAAATTCTGCCCTTTACTCTGGGTCCTAAAAATGGGATTAAGTTCAGAGAAACATCCCTTGGGTATGAAAATCTCATGTTTTCAAAAACTATAGATTACTGAGGATATGGCCACATCTCCTGCCCTGGAGAAATTGAGGGTGTTGAGACTCCACTCAGTGGAACCTCTGTAGGAAAGATAGGCAGAGGAATTTTAGGAACATGGTTCCCCTGGGTAAAGACAGATGGAAGTCATGGGTCTGTTAAAGAACCTTCTCTCTATTAGTAGCTGTTAGCCTGGTAAGTCTGAAATGACCCACAGAATACAGCTTCACGCTTGACAGATCCGCAGTGTTCTTTACAGGAAAAGTAGTGAGGTCTTTAGGGACCAAAGCAATTTCTGTTCTATCCCCAGTGATAAACCTTGTTTTGTCCAAGGTGTCAAGCCTAATCTTTTTGTTCTGCACATGGGAAATTGGATACTTCCCTGTGCTCTGATTTCCTCATTTTTTCAGTATTCCCAGGGGCCTTCAGGGCAACCTGCACAGAACTATTTTATGGCACTTATGGGGTACTGCCCCTGTTGACTTCCTTTCTCTCGTTTTATTTTTCTCTATTCAACTTTGGGCCTTCCCTGGAGAACCTATTCTTATCTTAGATCTCTTCTGTTGTTTACTATGCTTGTTCGTTGGATCATGATTATCATTCTCCCTATTTTTCTCCATTATTTTCTTCAATCATGCCCTTGAAGTTCAGTCCATTCTCTCTTCTATTGCCATCTCCCAATTTCCTCCTCAAATGTTTTAAAACCATTTTGTTGGTGTATTTAAGCCATTTACTTCTAGTATGTGTATTTTAGTTCCTGTATACTCCAGTGACCTTGAATGTTCTACTTTTCATTTCAGATGATATTATCAGAATCAATAAAGTAGAACTCACTCAAGAGCAGGAACTTACTGTAGATATGGATTCCCAAGAAAAGCTATCTGGCAAAATCAGTGGAAAGGTTTCTGAATGTGGAGAAACCCAAGAACATGAAGGACGGACAGAAATGTATCAGAGAGCTGGGTGCAGTGGCATGCCTGTAATCCCACCACTCTGGACCAAGACAGGCAGATCACCTAAGGTCAAGAGTTGGAAACCAGCCTGGGCAACATGGTGAAACCCCATCTCTACTAAAAATACAAAAATTAGCCAGGCATGGTGGTACATGTCTGTAATCCCAGCTACTCAGGAAGCTGAGAGAAAAATCACTTGAACCTGGAAGGTGGAGGTTGCAGTGAGCCAAGACTGCACCACTGCATTCCAACCTGGGCGACAGAGCAAGATTCCATCTCAAAAACAAGCAAAAAGAAATATATCAGAGAAATTCATCAACTGAGAGAAAATATAAGTGTGATGAATGTGGGAAAACATTCATTCAAAACTCAAGCCTCATTAGACATAAAAGAATCTGTACTGGTAAGTTACCCTATTCATGTAATGTATGTAGCAAAACTTTTACTGAGAGCTCACAACTTACTGACCATCAGAGAATACGTAGCCAAATAAAACCCTGTCATTGTGTTGAGTGTGAAAAAGCCTTTTATTACAGTTCACGTCTTACTCAACACTGAAGGTCCCATATAGGAGAGAAACCTTTCCAATGTAATGAGTGTGGGAAAGCTTTTCATTACAGGTCAGATAATTTACCAGAGAGACACCAGAGAACTCACATGGGAGAGAAACCATACCAGTGTAATGATTGTGGGAAATCCTCTCTGAGCTCATGTCTAATACAACATCAGAGTTCATACTGTAGAGAAGCCATGGCAGTGTAGTGAGTGTGAGACTGGTACTCAGGCCTCTTCTGTCACCAGAAAATCCACAGTGGAGAGAAACCATGTGAATGTGACAAGCATGGAAAGGCCTTCAGATATAGCTCAGCTCTTGTCGGACACCAGCGAATCCATGATGGAAAGAAGCCCTATGAGTGTGATGTGTGTGGGAAAGCTTTCAGTAACACCTCACATCTTCTGGGACACCAAAGAACCCACACTGGAGAAAAGCCCTGCAAATGTGATATATATGGAAAAGCTTTCCAGCAGAGCCCACTCCTCATTATACATCAGCAAATCCACAATTGAAAGAAGCCCTGGTGATGTCAAGCGTGGTACAACATTGTTCATCTATGCTCATTCCTGTGGAACACCAAAAAAGCACAACTAGAAAAAGATGCCACCAATGCAGTGATGTAGGGAACTCTGCAGTCACTATTGCAATTTCAGTAGTCACTTAAATAATACAGCCAGGCATGGTAGCTCATGCCTGTAATCCCAGGGGGAATCACTTGAGACCAGGAGTTCAAGATCAGCCCGGGCAACATAGAAAAATTACATACAACATACAAAAAATTTAAAAATTAGCTGGACATGGTGATGCATGCCCATAGTTCCAGCTACTCAGGAGGGTGAGGCAGGAGGACTGCCTGAGCTCAGGAGTTCAAGGCCGCAATGAGCTATAATTGCACCATTGCACTCCTGCATGAACAACACAGCAAGACTCTGTCCCAGAAAAAGGAAAGCAAATACATACGAAGGCTGAAATAGGCACCTGGAAGCTTGCTAAACAAGGCTTTCTGATTCTCTGCCATTAGGCATTATCACCTGATAAACTGGGACTTTGCAGGGGCTTATTCCATACTCTCAAACTTTTCTATAAAGCAAGTGGCTCAGGAAATCTAAACATTCTATTAGATGTATATTGGAGGTTTTAGCGATTACTACTGTTCTCGTTCCCCTTCCCTTTTTCTCCTATTTCTTTAGAGTTGGAGTAATAATCTTGTCTAGAGTGTGAAATTAGAATTAATATCTGAACTACATGAAAAGAAAGCCCTGTATTTTTTTTAACTTGATAAAATACAATAGCCTTTTACTTACTTACCCTAAAAGCACTGTGACGTACAAAAGTCGTTGGTTCTGTGAGGGTAAAAGAAGATCTATTATGCAAATTCCCAGTGACCTTTCACATCCTAAAAATGGCAAACAGACCAAATGGGCTGTATTTGGCCTGCACAGGCATTTCCCTGCCCAATGCAGTATTTAAAAAATATTTAAAACTATTGCCATTATTTAGGAATCTGGAGATTTCACATAAAATCTAACTTTCCAGATACTGTTACAAAAATGCATGATGTGACTATACTAGATACCACATTCCCACATAGCAACAGATGATGAGCTGATTCTTACTACTCTCCATTCAGACATGGTCCTCACTGCCACACAGCCTCTGTTGCCTTATATTGCCCCCCTTCATTCACCCATTTAACTTGTGTGCCCTAAGGATTTCTTAGTGGGGCTTCAGGGACTCTGGGTGCTTTACCACCCAAACAGCTTCACTTTCAGTCATTTTACATATATGCCAATTAAATTTTTCTATGAAGAATGGGTTTTCTGCTAATAAATTTGAAGATTTAGGTTAAAATTTTTAAATATATTCTTTGATCACCTGAAGTTAGAGGAAAGCACTTCAAAATTTTATTTGGATAGAATTTGTAGGTAATCTACTGAAAGTCAACTATAATAGCTTTTAGCAGACTTCTTAGAGACTAGTTCTTTGAGTAAGATAAAAAACACATGAAGAGGGTCAACATTAAGTGTAACAGTGCAAAAGTACTGGGCCAAAAGCAGGTATTAAATTGAGGAGAGAATCATTTACATTTGAAGCATTTAGTAATAGGAGCAGTTGTGGGAAAACAGTAGAATGAGGCCAAAATGGGAAAGTGGAGAGGTAGGGGGGAAAAAGCAGCTAAGAATAAGGGAAGGATGGGGATAAACGCTATGAGCACAGGGAAGTAAAGAGAAATTAGGGGGGAAAGGGAAAAAGTGGTTAAAAAAGGACAACAGCACCACGAAAACAAACTGCAGAGAGGAAATGGAAGCCAAGCTAGTGAAAGCACAGTAGAGGAGAAAGCAGCAACCTTTAGAGAAATGTGAGGTGGAGGCTGAAGGTCTCTCAAAATTGGAGCACTTTATGTTCTTCTTATCAGTGATTTCAGAGTAATAAGCTTTTATTTCCATGCTGTGTAGGCCAAATGCCTTGTATGAAGGATCCTAACCCAAATCAAAGTTTACTACTACTACTTGAGGTCCACTCAGGATCCTTGCCCTGTGTTAGTCTCTGAGTGTTGACACAGGATACCTCTTTTCCTACCACTCTAGGTCCCAATTTGTTGCATCCTGCTCAGCCTAGATGCCAACTCAGCAAAAAGATTCTCCTGAAGAGCAAAAATATATTCTTGGCTTTTCTTCAAGAGGCATCCAGAGTGCTCCTTTTTCGGAAGAAGTTTGTCTATTCCCCCTCTCCACCCTGCAACAGTATTTTCTGAGATAGTAATATCCATTCCAAATTAAATAAATGATCCATGCAAAAGGAAGAGCCCTTATAAACCATAGTAATAGTAGCTGCCATTTGTTGAGCACTTACTGTGGTCCAGACATTGTACCAAGCACCTTATATATTTCATGTAAACTTTCCAATTCTTCTGTTAGGTTCCACATATTTTCTTAAACAATGTATAGATATAAATTATTCTTATGAAAAGTTTATAATAAAATGACAAGTTTTTATTACATTAAAATGTCAAGTAGCATAACTGCTTATGTTCATCACTGAATATATTACATAATATAATCACAAATGTGTAAACCATTTAAAATAGTAAAAATTGAAAGGAAATGACAACAAACTCAGCTGCATTTAGGTGATGAAAGCAGAGTGATTTCCCTTTTTCTTCCTATTTCTCTATATCCCAAATGGAAAAGTTAGAAAGAATTCATCATACACATGTATGATGAATGTACACATGTAAATATTTTTTAAAAATTAAAATGCTGGCTGGGCGTGGTGGCTCACAGCTATAATCCCAGTACTTTGGGAGCCAAACGCAGGTGGATCGCGAGGTCAGGAGTTCAAGGCCAGCCTGGCCAAGATGGTGAAAACCCATCTCTACTAAAAATACAAAAGTCAGCCAGGCATGGTGGCGGGCACCTGTAATCCCAGCTACTAGGGAGGCTGAGGCAGGAGAATTGCTTGAACCCAGGAGGCAGAGGTTGCAGTGAACTGAGATCATGCCACTACACTCTAGCCTGGGGAACAGAGCAAGACTCCATTACCCCCCCCCAAAAAAAATTAAAATGCTACAGAATCATCTGAGTCTTTCTAGAGATTATTCTTTGATAACTTTTTCAATTATTGTCATTAGGGTTGGGTTGGCTTATTTACATATTTTTCCCCAAAAAATCACTAATTTCATTGAGCTTTTCAAAAATGTTAGTAACCTACTTTCCTCTTCATCTGCTATTTGTGATTTATAATGTTTAAATGTGTTCTCTCAATTGGATTTACCATAGACTTGTTGCTTTTATGAACTTGTTAATAAAGATTTTATTTTTGTACTTATTAATGTCACTATTTTTCTATTTTCTGATCCATTTTCTTCTGCTTTTACTTTTTTTTTTCCTAACTTTTTTGTTGGGGGCAGGGGAGGCTTTCTCCTTTTCGTAATTCCTTAAGTTGAATGTTTAGTTCATTTATTTTCTTTCTTTTTCAATAATGAAAGCAAATGAGAATATACATCTACCAAGTACTGTTATTTTTTAAATAGTCCACTGTGGGAATCTGTGTGTGGTGGTCGTGAGGAGGTTGGGAGCTTTCTGTTTGTGTAGTTTTAGAATATACAAGGGGAAAAGAGGAAGGTCCTTCTTGTCATATACCAGACTGTATACTTAGGCCTTAATGAAGAGGTCAGAGAGACTTTTTTCTAGTAGAGAATATACCTAAGCTGAGGATAGAGCCAGGATTTTAACAAGATCTGCAACAGTGATTGGAGCTTCATTTTGTCTGGTGTTCAGGCATTCATGTTACCACAGCAGGTGCTCCAAGGTGCTGGCAAGTTGATTCTCTGAATTTGGATGATGAGCCAGGGGTACATTTGAAGAACATTCTGGGCTATTTAGGAAGTTCAGAAGGATGACCTGTTGCAGGCATCATCCAGAAAGCAGGCTGGGCTTGTGCTTAAAAACTTGATGAGATAATTTAATTCAGCAAGATACTAAATAAAGAGGGCAAAACATACTGATAATACATTGTGCATGAAAGGAAAAGCAGGAAATTGCTAAGCATTGTCTGGAATTTTTATCTGTTCAGTTGGCTATGAGGGACATGTTATGTCACAGTCAACGGAAGAAGGGACTTTAGCTTTGATTATATACTCTAAGGAAAGAAAAGCAGGGGTTATCCCTTTTCTAAAATTTTCTTCCCAGCATAAAGAGTGTTATAAAGTTTATTTGAAAGTCATTTATACCTACACTTTTTAAATGTTCTACACAGATTTATTTGCTCACTTATATTTGCCCTTAAAAAGCACAGGGAAGTTGAATCTGATTTTCTTTTTTTTTTTTTTTTTT
>NW_016107996.1:168990-179518 GCF_001604975.1 Cebus imitator
GGGGTTTCACCATGTTGACCAGGATGGTCTTGATCTCTTGACCTCGTGATCCACCCGCCTCGGCCTCCCAAAGTGCTGGGATTACAGGCGTGAGCCACCGCGCCCGGCCTCTGATTTTCATCTTAAAGGAATTATACCCTTTTGCAAGGTATAATTCCTTTAAGATGAAAGGTATATATCTACAAAAGTTATATATTTACAGAAGGATATATATGTCACAAAAAATATTGTCAAACTAGATGCTGGGGACATTTATTCTTTTTAATAAATTTATGTGAATGCATTTCTTATCTTTGACTTGTAAGGCAAAGAATTTCAGAGGTGGAAAAAAGATACTGATGAAATTCTCCAAACAGGAAAATTTTTCTGTAGGTTTCGGAAAATAAATAGGGTTTTAAGAACAATTATCTTTTCCTATTTATACCAGTAGCAAATCTTCATAAAAAATAGAAACTTTCCAGAAACATATAATGTATAAAATGCTCTCCTTAAGTTTACCCCCAGCTGATACTCACAGTAAACATTTTTAAGATAATAATTTTCACAAAAACAATCATAGCATAAGTTTTCTAACGTTTTATTTTACTCAATATACCTTTGGCATATTTTAGTTTCTAAAAACTGGGTGAGATTTTAATGAACAGACATATAGAAATTTAAATTCCCAAATTTTAGGCATTCAAGTTTCCCAATTTAAATAAACAGTGTTTCTTTATACATATGTTCAAACAATTATGTAAGCATTTCTATATGGATAATTCCAAGAAGCTAAGTTGTTGAATCAAGGGATATGGACATCTTTTCTAAATAAATCTTACCTTCCAAAACTGTACAACTGAGTGTGCCTGTATATCCATACACGTTCTAACACTGAATATTGTAAATCACTTGTCTTCAGCAATCTGAAAGATTTTTAAAAATCTCATTCTTGTTTTATTTAAATTCTTACTCATGAACCTTTTCACATTCATTATTCTTAATTATGTGTTCTATGAATTTATGCAGGTTAAGTACTTTGTCTATTTTCTATTCGCTTGTTCATATTTTTTTTTTTTAGTAAGATAAAAGTTCTTTTTATATTAGGAAGATCAGCTGTGTCTTTTAGATGTGTGGCATATTTTACTTTTAGCTTATATTTTAATCTTACTTTTTTCATTCAAAAATTTTGATTTTACAAGGCCAGTTTCATCTATCTTTTCTTCCATGGATTTTTCAGTTTTATGTCTTTAGGGTTTTGTATTATTCTTAAAAAGGCGCTTCCCACTCCAGCTTTCCAACCTATCTCCCTGCTTCCGTCCTTGCCCAACCCCTACACATTCAAGTCTATTATTAACGTAGCAGCCAAAATAATAATTTCAGTACCTAAGTTTAATTATGTTACTCCTCTAACTCAGAAACCTTGAATGAGCCACGCTGGGTAGGTCACGCCTGTAGTTCCAGTTGCTCAGGAGGCTGAGGTGAGAGGATCGCTTGAGCCCAGTAATTTCAGGCTGCACTGAGCTATGATCACACCACTCACTGCACTCCAGCCTGGGTGACAGAGTGAGACCATCTCTAAAAAAAAGGAAAAATAAAGAGAAGAGAAAACAAACTTTGAATAGCTTATCATTTTATCATTTCAGAGTAAAAATATCCTTGCACTCACCCAAGGCTCTCACTATCTCCACACCCAACACTTTTGTTCACTCAGCTCTGGACATGCAAGCATCCTTCCTTTGCTCAAAATACTTAAAACACACCCCACTGCAGGCTTTTGCATTTGTTATCCCTCTCCCTGAAACATCTTTACCCCTAATAGTCCATTCCCTCAGCTCCCTCAGTCTTTGCTCAAATGTCAATTTACTAGTCAGGTCCTCAATGAATACCCTATTTAAATTGCATAATTTCATTCTCACCCCAAATTCTCTATTTCCTTTATTTTCTCCTTAGCACTAACATTCACCGTCTCTGTACACTATATATATATTTTGGTTTACTGCCTGCTTTCCCATCACACACAGACACACACACGATTATAAATTCCATGAAAGGAAGGGCATTGTTTTGCTCAAAACTATAGTTCCAGCTTCCACAATAGTGCCTGGCACAGTAGGTAAATCAATATTTGTGAAAGAAAGGGAAAGAGGGAGAAAAAAAAACTTAAAAGCATTTTTCACCCATCAGTTTGGCAAAGATAAAAATATTTTATAACACTGTGTTGACAAGTATAGGTAAATAAGAATATCGCTGGTAGAGTCCATGATTGATGATTTGGCATTAACAAAAATACAAATGCCCCTACTTTACGTTGTAGTAGTTCCCTTTCTAGAAATATAGACTAGGGATATATCCTTACACATGAAAAATGATGTGTGTTCACAGTAAGTTATTGCAGCAACATTTGAAAAAGAAAAATTGGAAACAACCTCATGACCACCAGTGGGGTAGTTATTAATAAATTTTGGCACATAATACACAGTTGAATACCATGCAGTTGTTTAAAAAAGAGCAAGACCAAGGAACACTTATGTTCAGTCTTTACCAAGATCACTTGGTTAAAAAAAAAAATAAGCAAGGTACAGAAATGCTACCACTTGTGTAGAGGGGAAAAGCGGGGACAACCTATAGCAGTGTAATGTATCTATAGAAGGATATACAAGTCATGAAAAATATTGTCAAACTAGACGCTGGGGGGACATTTACTCCTTTTAATAAATGTATGTGAATGCATTACTTATCCATGGTACTTATTTAATAATTAAACCGATAAAAATATTGAGAGGTGGGAAAAACGTTTAAGGAGGTACAGACAAGACTTGCTCGCAGGCCCCGCAATCCCATCAGTACAAGGTGCATAAGCCAGGTCCTCCACTGGCTAGGGCTGAAGAGGCAAGCCCTGAAACTGCCACAGAGCCGTAGCTTCCTAGAGCGGCCCGGAAGTGCCCAGCTGCAGCGGCCAGGCTCCGATTGGTGTCTTTGAGTCTAGTCTTTGTTCGGGGCTGCCCAAAGGACGCTAGCTGTCGCACCTGTTCCCTGCACGCAAGGTGAGTGTCTCCCAGCTCCCAGGTGGAGAAGAGGGGACAGGGTGCAGGTGTGGTCAGCAACACCCTCCCCACAACTCCCTGCCGTGGGCACAGTGTGACACTCCTGTCCCTCCCTCCGTGCCCCGACAGATCTGCAGGCAAGGAGTTGGCCCGACCTTCCGGGAGAGGACGGGTGGAAGGGGGACACTGGTTGCGGGTTCCTCTGCAGAGGCATCCATCTGATCCCCTTCCAGGGTTGGCACACATATCCTATAACCAGTGAGTCCTGGGGACACAAGCTGGCCCATGCATCTCCCGGGACTAGAATGAAGAGCCTTTTAACAAAGCAGTTAATAATACTTGGCATTTATTTAGTGCTTACTAGTGCCCGCTGCCATGCCAGGGATGTTGCATACGTTCTCATGTAATCTATATATCAACCCTGTAACACACATGAGAATTGTACATGAGGATCTGTAGTTCTAGTCCAGATAAATAACTTCCTCTAAGTTACGCAATAAAGCACAGATTCACATCATGTACCTGCGTCACTGTTTTTTGGTTTTTGAGGGTTTTTTTTTTTTTCCAGCATCCTATAAGACTTTTCTCTGATTCATTTCTGGTGGCTTGGCTTCATTATGATGTGTTTATATTCACAGCAGTTTTTGTGATTTCTCTATGGTAACAACTTTTTATGCTTTAGGAGTGGCTCTGAGGCCAGATTCTAAGAAATTCTCTTTGACTTAATCCCAGATAGAGGATAAATCTCCCGAAAAATCCAAGAATGACCACAGCCCTGGAACCTAAGGAACCAAAAGGACTTCTGATAATTAAGGCAGAGGACCATTACTGGAGACAGGAATCCATCTCACAAAAGTGCAATCCTCACAGGAGGGAACTCTATAGGCAACATTTCAGGAAGCTCTGCTATCAAGATGCACCTGGACCCCGTGAAGCTCTTTCCCAGCTGTGGGAGCTCTGTCGTCAGTGGCTAAGGCCAGAATGCCATACCAAGGAGCAGATTTTAGACCTGCTCGTGCTAGAACAGTTCCTGAACATTCTTCCTAAAGACCTGCAAGCATGGGTGCAGGCACACCATCCAGAGACTGGAGAGGAGGCAGTGACTGTACTGGAGGATCTGGAGAGAGAGCTTGATGAACCTGGAAAGCAGGTGTGAAGGGGCAGTCATTTGGCTGTGAGAGACCAGGGAATATGGACAAAGCCAAAGCAAAAGGCATATGAAAGAACATCTGAAAACATTTAATATGTATACCCTAAAGAACAGGGCATAGGAAGGGACGTGACTATCTATGTCAGATAATTCAAATGTGGCTGGGTAAAGAGAAAAGAGTCACTAGACTGATTCTATGCCTGTTTGGAAGGCTAGGTTCAGTGGGAAGTTACTGAAAGGCAATCAGGTATCACAGGAAAACAAATAATTTTCTGCCATTCATAGCTACCCATAAATAAAATAGGCTACCCCATAAGAAACTCCCTTTCCATATAGGTATTCAAGTGGAGATTCAAGTAGATGTCAAGGATATTGCGGAATAGCACTGTCCCACAGAAATATAATATGAGCTGCATATGTAATTTAAATTTTCTAGTGGCCACATTTAAAAAAACAAAAACAGGTAAAATATGTTTTATTTAACCCATAATATTTGATCATGTAATCAATATTTTTAAATGAGGTTCTTTAGATCTTTGTGTTTTAAATTTTCAGTTTGATATGCATTTTACATTTAGCTTATCTCATTTGTACTAGCCATATTTTAAGTACTCAGTAACCACATTTTGCTAGTGACTACCTGATCGGACAGCATGGTTATAGAAGAAATGCTCCCATTTGCTGGAAGTTGGGCTACATGATTTTTAAGCTACCTTCCAAATCCCAGTGCTCTGATCCTGGACCTCTGCAGATCAGTGAAAGAAGAGACACTGAATTTTACCCTCTAGTGTCCTGAATTGTAGAGATTAGCCTCTGTTCCTTTTCCTAGGCGTTATTGCCATTTTCAATGAAATGAGAATTTGTCCTCCCTTTCTATGTCCCCGGCAGATGTTTCGTTTGATTGTTTTATCTGAAGTTACTTCAGTTTCCATAAAATTCACCTTACATACCTCATTGTCCCTAGGTCCAAACTAATTCAGAAAGTCAGGACATACTCATGGACAAGTTGGCCCCCTTGGGAAGGCCGTATGAATCATTGACTGTCCAGCGCTATCCCAAGAAGACCCAGCTGGAGCAGGAAGCTGGGAAGCCACACAGGAAAGGTAAGTAGGAAGAGCTCTGTATGAGGGAATAGGTGCTTCCTTAGGTTTGAGAAGAACTTTCTGACTTTCATCTTTTCCTTTTAAAGATTTCCTGCTTGTCCTCCACCTCACTGGATAATTTTAACCTCTTCTTACCCTTACTCTACAATGGAGTTATATTTTAGTTTTTCACTAGGCAAAAAAAAACTGTTATTTGGCTCAAAGGATGAGGATGGGGTTTATTTAATATCTTTATAATTCTATTTGTTATCTAATGATTCTAGCTCCAAATTCCCCTAAATTTCCATTTTGAGATAGGAGAATTTATGGCACCCCGTATTAGTCAGTGAGGGTTACCATACAGAATACCATAGACTTATGGGTGGCTTAACAACAGAAATTTATTTTCTCACAGTTCTGGAGGCTGGAAGTCCAAGATAAAAGTGCTTACAGGGTTAGTTTCTAGCAAGGCTTCTCTTCCTTGGCTTGCAGGCTTCTTGCTGTGTCTTCACATGGCCCTTCTCTATACAGACACACTCCTGGTTGCTCTTCCTCTTGTAAGGACACTAGTACTACTGGATTAGAGTCCTACCCTTATGAACTTCATTTAACTTTAACTACTTCATTAAAAGCCCTACTGTCATATATAGTAATGTTGGAAAGGAGTTGAGGCTTCAGTATATGAATTTGGGGAGAAACATAAGTCATAACACATTCCCATGATGAAAGAAGTAGGGAAGAGAGAGAACGATCAGTCAATATAGCAAAGTTTCTTGTTTTTATCTGCATGTCAAATTAACTGGGTTTGGTCCCCCATCCCAGCTCCCTAATTACAAACCGGGGTGTCTAGAGTATCCCCAAACTACATTAAAAAGCAGGTGAGGCCAGGCACGGTGGTTCACACCTGTAATCCCATCACTTTGGGAGGCCAAGGCAGGTAGATCACAAGGTAAGGAGTTCGAGACCAGCCCCAACCAACGTGGTAAAACCCTGTCTCTCCTAAAAATACAAATATTAGGTGGGCTTGGTGGTGCATACCTATAATCCCAACTAGTCAGGATGCTGAGGCAGGAGAATCCCTTGAACCCAGGAGGTGGAGGTTGCAGTGAGCTGAGATTGCACCACTGCACTGCAGCCTGGGTGACCGAGCAAGACTCCACCTCAAAAAAAAGAAGCAGGTGAACTTTAAATGTTTAAATTCCAGTTTGTCCAAACCCTACCCTTTCCAGTGCTCACCGCCCTTTCTCTAGAGGCTCTCATGTCTAATAATGCCTCTCCAGGTAGTTCCTTATACTCCAGCCTATTTTGTATTCTTACTACTTAAATTTTACCAATGTAGGTTCTTCCATTCTGTAGGATCCCTACCAGATTATTTGTCTAATCTGAAAAATTATTTTGAGCTAAGATGTTCCTAGCTGCTATCTGGAAAGGATGACATTTAATTATATGCAATTTAAAGAAGCCCTTCAGTGCTTTAACTCTAGGAGTGGAGTGCTGGTTGGTTACTGTTTGGCTTTAGAAGTGGGATTCAGAACCTCCTATCTGTTCTTTTTTATTTAACTTTATTTAGAGAGATCTCACTGTGTTTCCCAGGCTTGTCTCAAACTCCTGGGCTCAAGTGGTCCTCTGACCATAGCTTCCCAAAGTGCTAGGATTATAAGCGTGAGCCACTGTGCCTGGCTCAGCCTGTCTGTTGATTCATTCCTTTCACTGAGCATTTACTGAGTAGCAGCTATATGCCAGGCACTATAGTAAATGTAAGGAATCCAAAGGTAAGATACTTAGATAACTTCTCTTCAAGAAACAGGAGAGTGAGCATTTACAATACGATAATAATTACTACACTAGAGATACACTGTGAACTACAAAGACAACGGCTATCCCTGAGGTGTGCCTGCAAAAGTATCACAGATTACGTTTGCTTGAGCTGAGAAGGTCAGGTGGGAACTGGAAAGGGGTGAAATTTTAGGCCATAAATAAATAAATAAATCCATGAAGAAAATAGCATCAGAGCATAACATTCTAAGAATAGCAACTGCTCTGAGTTTGATTCTGAAAAGGAGGAGTCTGTGGGAAGGAAAATCAGGAATCTGTGTTTTAATAAACTGTCCAGCTGATTCTGATGCACAATAAGGTTAGAAAGCACTGAGCTAGGATTTAGACAGGAGATGACAGCAATGACATCAGTTTCAGGCAAAAAAATATTTTATCCAACATATACACTATCCATTGTCATTTCCTGGTCGTTTTCATTCCTCTATTTACCCTGACCTGCATGCTGTCACCTTACTTCCAGCTAATTATTAGCCTTCAAACATATTCCCCTCTTTGGATGGTTCTTATTCACTATATTCCTCTCAGGCCCCAAATCCTATTAACCTTTCCAGTCACTTTTACTTGATTTTACTTGCCACCTATGTTTCAGGCCCCTGCATGTCTCTCTGAAACTTTTAGCTCCCTCCACATCTCTGTCCTCCAGTCTATTTATCAGTCCCTCTTAGTTATCTTTGGCACATCTATAGTCCCCTCATTTATCATTCGTCCCTTACATAGTATTGCTGGTTTATCTCTTGAGCTCTATTTTTGCCTTTTCTTCTCTTAGTCTACTTTCAAATAACTTATCCTGCTGATATCTTCCTTACTTCTTAATTTCTTCCCTACATTTTGACTCTGTGCCATGATTATACCAAAAATAAGATGGTACCAAATATCTGATACATATGTTGTATGTGACTTCTCATTATTTTGTAACACAGTTATAATATTTACATGTTCTTTTTTCCATTGGCTGTTTGCTTCTCAAACATAGAATAGGACCGTTTGTATACTGTTTGTTTGTTACAGGAGATAAAACTAGGACTACGAATGAAGAGTTGTTCCAGAAGGAAGATATGCCCAAAGACAAGGAATTCCTTGGGGAGATAAATAACAGACTGAACACAGATACTCCTCAGCATCCTAAGACCAAAGATATTGAAAATGATGACAGATCAGAATGGCAACAGAGGGAAAGAAGACGATATAAATGTGATGAATGTGGGAAAAGTTTCAGTCATAGCTCAGACCTTAGTAAACACAGGAGAACTCACACTGGAGAGAAGCCCTATAAATGTGATGAGTGTGGAAAAGCCTTCATTCAGCGCTCACATCTCATTGGACATCATAGAGTACACACTGGAGTAAAACCCTATAAATGTAAAGAATGTGGGAAAGATTTCAGTGGGCGTACAGGTCTTATTCAGCATCAGAGGATCCACACAGGTGAAAAACCCTATGAGTGTGATGAGTGTGGAAGGGCTTTCCGAGTAAGTTCAGCTCTTATTAGACATCAAAGAATTCATACAGCAAATAAACTCTACTAATACAGTAGTAATATCAAAAGTTCTTCAGATACTCAGGCCTAACTAGTTATCAGAAAATCTATTTTAAAAACCTTGAGTTTCCTCAATGTGGTCAAAGCTTCAGTCATCATTAAACTTCTCTAGCACCAAAGAAACTACCTGAGTAAAATATCCTTTTACGTCAAATGAGTTCAGTTTTGGGGGGAGAATCAAGAATTCTTTCAGAAAACCTTGTCCACTGACAACACTGGTCACTTGCAGCCCAAGATCAATGGTTCCTGGATGAAAGACAGTGAATTACTTCTACCTGTCTCTGCTCTAGATCCTTTTTAGTTGACCATTCAGTGTCTGACTTGAGGCAAGACATACAAATTTTTCTCTGCCTTCATTTCCCCTTCTGTAAAGTCGAGATGATAATAGAGGCCCACTAGGTATGTTTTGACAAGTTAAAACAGATGAAAACGACTTTTGAGATTAAGAGCTAAAACAATGCTAATTGTTTTCCATCACTACTCATATAATATCCTAAATATTCATCCTCTTTTTATCTTAAAGTGGGGAGTGTGATTATTTTTTGTAAGTTTTTGTTTGCCAATCATAAAGAATAAGCCATCAGTAGACAGGAGGCCAGACTGGTCAACACAGTGAGACCTCATCTCTACAGAAACTTAAAAAGAATAGAGTACACACATAGAATACACACTGCAGTAAAACCCTATAAATGTAAAGAATGTGGGAAAGATTTCAGTAACCAGACTTGGCATACACCTGTAGTTCCACCCAACTATTTAGAAGGCTGAGGTGGGAAGATTGAACCCAGGAGTTCCAGGCTGTAGTGAGCCATGATTGCACCACTGCACTCTAGCCTAGGCAACAGCAAGACCTTATCTCAAAAAGAAAAAAAAATGGAGGCTGAGGAAAACAAAATGGAGGAGAAAGTAGTACGTGATTATTAGGAGCTGCTGGGGAGAGGAAGGGATCTATAACTAGGTAAATCACTTATTTTCTGGATTTCAGATTATTTTAAACTGAGGGAGATGGGAAGGGGTTGATCTGAGGTGGTCCAGTGTGTCCAGATTGGTAGCCAGTACCCACATGAACTCAAATAAAATGGAAAATTCAGTTCCTCACATTTCAAGTACTCGTAGCTACATGTTAGTGGCCACTATATTGGACAGCACAGATATACACCTCTTTTTTTCTGCCCAGGCTGGAGTGATCCTCCATTCACTGCAACCTCCCCATCCAGGATTCAAGTGATTCTCCTGCCTTAGCCTCCTGAGTAGCTGGAATTACAGGCATGCACCACCATGCCTGGCTAATTTTTGTATTTTTAGCAGGATTTTGCCATGTTGGCCAGGCTGGTCTCAAACTCAAGTGATCCGCCCACCTCAGCCTCCCAAAGTGCTGGGATTACAGGCGTGAGCCACCGCACCTGGCCACATCTCTAATTTGAGAATTTTATAGCATCACAGGAATTATGGCCAAAGGCCCTGCACATTCAAAGTCATACCACCAATCAAACTGCCAAGAGTACAGCTCTGGTTCTTTGCTTAGTTCTAGGAATAACGATCACCAAAACAATCAGGAAAGAAGGGATCTAATCTCTTCAAATCTCTTGTTTTCAATTAAGAGATTTCAATTGAAGAGATCTATTAACACCTGCTTTATCATTGTGTTTAAGGTCAAGAAAACTACCAAAATCATTTTTATGTCCACTACTATAGGAAAATGAATCTTTTAAAAATAATAATAATAAAGACAGAGTCTTGTTCCATTGTCTGGGCTAGAGTACAGTGGCACAATCATACCTCACTGCAGCCTTGAACTCCTGGGCTCCAGCAATCCGATCCTCCCACCCCAGCCTTTCAAGTAGCTGGGACTAGAGGTGCACACACTATATCTGGCTTTTTTTTTTTTTTTTTTTTTTTT
>NW_016107996.1:179528-193263 GCF_001604975.1 Cebus imitator
TAGAGATAGGGTCTGACTGTGTTACTTAGGCTACTATCGAATTCCTGGCCTCAAGCAATTCTCACATGCTCCTCCCAAAGTGCTGGGATTACAGGCATGAGCCACCATGCCCAGCCAGGAAAATGAATCTCAAGGTATTTCTCATAATGCCCTAAAGATAAACTGAATTTTTATGTCCCTTGAACACGATGGTCCTCTAAATAAAAAAAGTACATTTGCAAATTAGCTGGGCATGGTGGCGCGTGCCTGTAGTCCCAGCTACTCAGGAGGCTGAGGCAGGAGAATTGCCTGAACCCAGGAGGTGGAGGTTGCGGTGAGCCGAGATCGCTGCCATTGCACTCCAGCCAGGGTAACAAGAGCGAAACTCCGTCTAAAAAAAAAAAAAAAAAGTACATTTGCTTTGAATATCTTACATCAACACATTTTTTAAACATCAGGTTTCACACGAATTCTTGTTTTATGACTTACTATAATTACCTGAGTAATATTTCAAAGTATTTGAAACATTCAAAGAAAGGATTTTCTTTAATGGTCATGAAGAGAAAAGTAAAGTATGAAATATTTAGTATTAGAAACATCTTTATTTTAAAAAAATAAAGTTGAGTGCTTTCTGAATAATGGATTTTTCCCTTTAACCTTTAGTGTTTCTGAGAAACACTATAATGCTTAGAAACTGTTTGCAGTCTTTAAAGGGGCTCATTTCTGACCTCATCCTTCCTTGAATTTAGGGAAGCTTCTGCAATGGTGAGAAAGATGATTTTGGCTACCCCAAGATTAAGTTTCCTAAAACTGGTAAACACGTGACAGACTGATCTTCCTTTATCATCCTCTGTATCAGCAGTCCTCAACATTTTTGGAACCAGGGACTGGTCTCATGAAAGACAATTTTTCCAGGGACAGGAAAGGGGGTGTTGTTTAATTTATCATTAGATTCTCATAAGGAAAGATTCTCATAAGGAAAATGTAACTTAGATCCTTCACATGTGCAGTTCACAATAGGGTTTGTGATCCTGTGAGAATCTAATGCCACTGCTCATCTGACAGGAGGTGGAGCTCAGCTTTGCTTACTCTCTGGCCCCTCACCTCCTGGGGCCCTCACCATGGTGGGGACTTGGGGACCCCTGCTCTATATGATAACATTCCATTTTGCTAGTAGTATTGAATATCTGTTATGTACAAAGAACTGTTCTAGTCTTAGAGTTCTGCACCCTGAAGGGCTGAATGAAGAGTAGTCTGGAGCACTACAACCATTCCAGCCTTTTTAGGTTTCATGTTGATTCCAAGTTGCCACCAGGGCGCCCAACACAGTTTTGGTCTAATGTTGACGAGAAGGGTAATGGTAAGAGTCAGGGAGGGGCAGAAAGACATGGGGTCAGAGACAGACTAGAATGATGTAGGTAGGAGAAGAACCATCAGTGGGATCTAGGATAACTGCAGGCAAAAGGCAAAAGAGGCATAAGGTAAAAGGAAATCTTAAGTAGTTGCTAGTACTATGGAGACACAGGCAGTGTTTTAGTAAGCATATAGAAACCCACAGAAGAAACTGGTGGGAGTGCAACCAGTTGGAAAGAATACAGCTCAATCACAGCCATAGTTCTTGTAAGAGGAGCTGTGATACGTTGGACACTGTTATCAGTTCTAGCATCCTGAATGGACGGCACCTAGTCTTAAAAACAAAAACAAAATCACCCTGAACATGGAAAGCAGTTCCTCAGAGAATTGTGTCAAAAGCAAATATGTTGGTTCTTCATATCTTTTTGTAGGGCTTTTTTCCTGAGGTAGGAGGCAAGAATTTATATTGTGTAGTTTTCATGAACTAACAAGACAGTAATTACAACAGACAGCTATAGGGTATATGGCGGATAGCTCTCTCAGACACAGATGGGGGTTGGTAGTGAACTGGCAATTCTAAGTGAGGGTGTCAACAGGTAGGAATGGGAGAAATAGATGAGTTTTGAGGGAGGGTCTGTAGGAGGTATCAGTGGGCACTGATGAAGAGGAATAAAACAGAGGAGAAAGGGATGAAAAGAAAAGAGAATAATTTTAAAAGGAGGTCAAGGGCATAGGGAGAGGAACAACTATAAAACAAGGGATGGAGATAGGAAAGATAGACAAGTGATTTTAACATATTGGCATCAATCGTTGTTGGAGACAGTAGATCATATGATACAAGCCATAAAAAGGTAAAAAGATTAGTTCCTGATCCCAGGGTACTTTGAGTCTTCTGTGTACAGCACACACAATATCATCTTTATTAAATGGTCTACATTCTTATCCTGAGCCTGAAATTATTTTATTATAGTCTGATCACAAAATCCATCAACAATGGAAACTAATGGAAACCAAAATGCTTCAAAACAACCTGTTTTTCCCATAGTAATATCACAAGGGAGTTAGGCTGAGGTTTTAAAAGGGTAGGTATCTCAGGCTTTCTTACTGAGATCAAGGTTTCTCAACCTTGAGAAACGATTTCTATTGACATTCTGGGCCAGACAATTTTTTGATGTCAGGGGCTGTCCTCTGCACTGTAGGATGTTTAGCAGTATCCCTGGCCTCTACCCACCAGATGTCACTAACACTTCCCAGTTGTGATATCCAAAAATGTCTCCAGACAATTTGGTGGGCAGGCTAAGTGGGGCAAATGTCCACTGAGAGGCAGAATCACCCTCAGTTGAGGACCCCTGCTGTACAGGAAAATAATCAATCAGATTTCTATGACTGTTCCACATCATATACAATAAAATTCTACTTAGAAATGTTAATGTGACCAGCACTGCTGGATCCTTTCCCTACCCCAGAAAATTATTCCCAACATACCTAAACTCAATGCAGCAATCATGCTAAAAAGTAGTCTACTTTAGAAAGCCTTACCTCATTTACTAGCGAGGACCAGAAGAACTGTCCTTAAATATGACTTGCATAAAGAGCTTACACTGCATTTTTGCGGACTTTCCCCTTCCCTTCTTGCCACACTTCTGGTGCAAACTTCTCCTTTGCCCCTTGAACCAATCATGAATATAGACATTTTATCCTTGATCTAAATCTGTGCTGTCCAATACAGTAGCCACTAAGTACATTTGACTCTGCGACTGAGGAACTAAATTTTTAATTTTAATTAAATTTTAAAACTAGATAACTTTTAAGTATGTGTGAAATAATTTGGATACATGAAGCTATTTTTTTCATTTTAAATTTATGTAATCTCAATATAGATCAATTATTTTTTATGAAAATGTAATATGTGAATTGAGATGTGCAAAATAAGTATAAACACGCTGGCTTTCAAAAAATATATAGCTGGGCATGGTGGCTCATGCAGTAATCCCAGCACTTTGGGAAGCTGAGGCGGGCGGATCACCTGAGGTTGGGAGTTCAAGTCCAGCCTCACCAACACAGAGAAACCCCATCTCTACTAAAAATACAAAATTAGCTGGGCGAGGTGGCCCATGCCTGTAATAGCTACTTGGGAGGCTGAGGCAGGAGAATCTCATGAACCTGGGAGGTGGAGGTTGCGGTAAGCTAAGATCGCATCATTGCACTCCAGCCGGGGCAACAACAGCAAAACTCTGTCTCAAAAAAAAAAAAGAATATAGGATATTTCATTAATAATTTTTGTATTGATTAGATGTTGATATAGTAATATTTTATATATGATGGTTTACATTTAAAATAATTTCGCCTGTCTTTTTACATTTTTAATATAACTACTACTAAGAAAATTTTAAATTACATAGGTGAATCCCATTACATTCCTACTTATTAGACAGAACTGACCTTCAGTTCTGCAGAAGACCGTTCCAGCGAAGGAAAGAACTAACCCAAAGTGTCTGAATCAGAATGAATTTGGTGTGTTACAGGAACTAAAAAAGGCCACGTGTTGAAAGCACTGGATTAAGGGGAAGGTGACATAAGATTAGGTTAGAGAGGTGAGCGGGGCCAGGGTGTATGTTCTAAACGTAATGGGGAACTACTAGAAGGGAGGAATATAATCCGATGTTTGTTTTCGGAAGATCATTCTCGCTCCTTAAAGAGGCAAGAATGAGAAAAGAGCAGAAGTAAGGAATCAGTTCAGAGGCTACTGAGTAACCCAAGTAAGAGAAGGTGGTGGCATGGCATGGATTTGCAGTGGATATAAAGAGAAACAAACAAATTTAAGGTGCATTTTGGAAATGAAAACAGAATCTTGCTAATTGTCAATTCCTAAATTCTGCATGAAAAGATGTTTCTGTATTAGGTCAAACAAATGACATTCCTGTTTTTGTGGGTCAAAATGGTTAAATACCAGAAATGTTAAATGGTTTAACCTAATAGAAACAAAATGAAGACAGAGAAGAATCAGAGGAATTGAACAGGAGAAGGGACGTTGAAATGGGGCTTATTTATTAAAATGAAATTTTTATTGTTCTCTTCTCCTTAAATCTCTCTGTGGAAGGCATCCTTGTCAAAAAAAAAAAAAAAAAACACCACACACACACAAAAAAAACTTTTGTTTAAAGGCAAATTGCCAGCAAACCCGATGAGATTCAGAACACTTCTACAATAACATGTCTGTACAAACTTACACTTCCATCTGGATAGCACATTTCTGTCCAGATGGACAGCAGATAAAACCAGGTCAGCAATAAAAGCCAAGAGAGCACGGAATTTAAAGGAAGAATGGCTGGGTATGAATCCTCGTTTTGCCAGTTACTAGTTATATGACCGTGGCTAATACACTTATTCTCTCTGTGCCTCAGGTTCCCCATCTGTAAAACAGTCTTATAATGATATCTACCTCATAAAATAGGAGTTAAATGAGAGACTAAATGTGAAGAGTTTAGAACAGTGCCCGGCTCCTGTTACGAAAGTCTTAGCCCCTACCATTAGCGCCCTTAGATCTTTTTGTTAGCATTAAATTCAGCATTTTCTTCCTATCAAAGCTGCTTAAATCAGTTAACTGGCATTTGATCTTCACGGACTCATTGTATTGTTGCTGTGTTTAAACAATACTCCTGATGTTAACAATTAGCATAATCTGAACCGCTCCCTAATACTTAACCCCAATCCCAACCCGGACGGTCCAGCCTATCCACCGGCCGAGAACAACACCCAGCCTCGCCCTCACTCTGACACTCACCGGCCAGACTTTCTTCCGTCGGTTTTTTGCCTCTGGCCCAGGGCCCAGCTCACGTAGCGTTTTCGGGAGCTGCTTGAGAACCGTTAGCAGCCGGAAGTGGCTAGAGGTCTTGCGAGAACTTAAAAAGGGGGCCGGCCTTTCCCGGCTGCCTGAACACTTGGGTTCCGGCCTGAAAGGAGGCCCAGGGTTCCCGTAAGGAGAAACAAGGGACCCATTTGGATGGATCCAGAAAGATACTGGCGGCTGATTTGAACGAGGCTCGCCGCAGTGGGAACCTCCGGGATGCCTGGGGACTCGCATCTGCGGCGACCCGCAGTTTCCTGTCACGACCTTCTCTCTCTGCAGCTGTCGACCTCGGCCTGCGGCTTCCAGCGCGGGGTCTCGCTGACCGTGACACCTAGGGGGCCGAAGCCGAGGAGTCTTGGGGTGCAAGAGCGGTCCTGCTCCTGCCGCCTCGGGAGAGAACCCCATCGACCGCTGACGGGGAACGGAGGATTCTCCTGTTTCAGTGCAACCCCGCCGGCGGGCGCCTTAGTCTCCCTGGAGAGAGGCGGGACGTTCTTGACTTTAGGGTGGACTCGGGGAGGGGCGCCGAGGAGCATTTCCCACTTCACGTCGCGAGGTCGCAGACTGCATCTGCTGATGCATTTGCTGATGCATTTGCTGCATGTGCTGATGTATTTGCAATTGCTCGCTGTGATCTGGCAGGACCTTGCGGACTTAACGGAGACGAAAAGTGGCCCATTTTGAGTTTCCCTGATCCTTAGGGGAAATGAGTGTCCAGAGCGAAATAGCAGAGTGCTGGCACTAGAATCCTTTAAACGTGGATTCAAATTCTGACGCCACCACTCTCCAGTTAGGACTCAGGGCAATTTATTTTTTAACCTCTCCAAACCTCTGTTTTCTCGTTTATGTAACGCAGGCTAATAACGTGGTGCCTATTTCGTAGGATGGTTTTGACTGCATGTGAGAACATTCTAAAGGCCTTTCCCTACCTTCCCCCTTGTCTGCTGTCACTCTGATCCACGTCAGACAACTGGGACTCATTAACCAACTTTCGCTTTTGTGAAGCATGGGTAAAGAAAAGTGAAGTTCAGGACTTGGGTAAAGGAGATTCTGAGATCCACTGAGGTGCTCATCCCAGAACTTTAACCTCACCTGGCGTCTGGCACATGGTGGGTGCTTGATAAGTACTTGAATGAATGAGGATGTACTTAGGAGGAAGGAATTACTGAATAAGACTAGAACAGAAGGGAGAGATGAATCAGATTGATTAGGTACTTGACAAAAAAAGGCAAACCATTTTTCCTGTCAGAAATGTATGGTACATCTGCATATTTGAAGGGCTTGCCACTTACTAGAACTAGGAGGGAGATCTCAGAACAGACACCTCAACTAAAGAAGCTTTAATCTATTGATAGCGAATGTAACGATAGCAATTAAATAAGACAGAATGTGATCAGTGCAAAATAGAATAATAGAGTCTTGAGAGAGAGTTATTAGAATAATAGACGAGGGTTTAGACTGAGTAGTGAGCAATGAAATAAGTTCTTTGACTTGGGAGTGCAAGGGAATTGTGACTGGGGTATGCAATAGTGAGAAGGTTATTCTGGAAGGCAATTAAAGGCAGACAGGACACTAGTGGTAGAAACAAAGGAAAACAATTGTCTATCAACGTCCACCAATGGAGGAAGATTACATATGACATATGCTATTAAGGAATACCTTTCAACCGTTAAAATGACAAATAATCAGTGACAAAAGGACTGTCAGTACAATATATTTTCCATTTTTCTTCAAAAAATGCATATGTAGATGTAATTTGTGGGGTATTTGTGCAGGAAAAGGATGCACTCCAAACTTAACAGTGATTACTCCATGTCAAAAGTTGTGAAACTCTTACCCTACTTGCAAGGTAATAATTTAGCTTGCCATAGTTTTGTGGATACTAAGAGAAGACACTGGACTCCTGTGTCAGAGACAGAAGACTTTATTATTTAATAACACAGGCATCATGAGTTTTATATTCTCTCGTTGCCAAAGCTTATGTTCCCAAAGCCCACAGTGGAGGCTAAGCTTGGCCTTCCTCTCCTAGCATGGAACAGTGGGTTTGTATCCTAGCAGAGGAATTCTAGGCTTAGGAAGCCCAAGAGTGAGCCTTGCCCCAGTGTGAACCATTATCTTTATTATCCTGATCAGGAAACAAATGTGCTATAGAAGGAGATACAAACATCCTTGAAAAGCTAACCTGAAAGAAAAATCTACCATAAGACTAGAAGTAATTTGAGAGACCATTAAAGAACTGTCTCCCAACATTCTAGGTAAATACCATTTGAGGGTAGAGGTGTCAGCTTTTAAAAATTATATATAATTCTATATTGATTTTTATCATTTTTTTTAATTTTTAAAAATACAAAAAATAAAAGGCAAGCAGAGAAATTTAAATTTTACTTACAGATAAGGAACCACCCAGGGTTAGTGATTGGGAGAATGATAATGATATTTAAGGACCACGTCTTGGATAGTTAGGAAGACTATCTCATAGTCACATAAGTATTGTGTTGCAATCACATAGGTGTGAGATAATTAGAACTCAGGATGCTGGTTACATTAATGGAGAAAAGTAACATTTCAAAGGAGAAATCTGGCTCTGATACTTTCTCCTTTATCTCATATTTCATTGGGTAAACCAAGGAAGCCTCTCAAGCCTGAATAACTTAGAAATTGGTGATATTATCAACCATTCTAATGGGTATGTGGTGGTAACTCATTGTGGTTTTAACTTTGCATTTCCCTGATGAATAATGATTACTTTTTAATGTACATACTGGCCATTCATTTATCTTTTGTAAAGAAAGTGTTCAAATCTTTTGCCTATTTATGTTGGATTATCTTATTCATTAAACTTCGGGAGTTCTTTATATGTTCTGGATACTAGTTCTTTGTCAGACAGATGTATTACAAATATTTTCCAGTGTGTAGCTTTTTCTTCACTTTCTTAATGGTGCTTTTTGATGAGATGATTTAAATTTTGATGAGAATTTAAATTTAAAAATTTGTAGTCAAATTTATTAATTTTATCTGTTGTAATCAGTGCCTGTGTGTCCAGTTGGAGGAAACTACCTATGGCTTGCCACTTTTACTTCCTATGTGTACACAACTTTGTACATAATATGTACAGTCATAGTTGTGTGCACATTGCTTTTGTACAACTACGTATCTGCACAACTTCAGATTTAAAATTTTGTTATTTATTTGTTTGTTTGTTTATGTTGAGACAGAGTCTTGCTCTACCCCTCGGGCTGGAGTGCAATGGCAGGATCTCGGCTCACTATAGCCTCTGCCTCCCAGGGTCATGTGATTCTCCCGCCTCAGCCTCTGGAGTAGGTGGGACTACTGGAGCCCGCCACCACACCCGACTAATTTTTCTATTTTTTGCAGAGATGGGGTTTTGCCATGTTGGCCGGGATGGTCTCAAACTCTTGAGCTCAGGTGATCCTCTCGCGGCTTCCCAAAGTGCTAGGATTACAGGTGTGAACCACTGCACTCAGCCAAAAAAAAAATTTTTTTTAATGTAAAAAAAGAAACTAAAAGAGTTCTAGTCTGACCCCAGTTACGTCCAGTTACCATCCCAGGTGGACGGCATCAGCTGTGAAATAAAGAGCAAAAATAAATACTTTGAAGGAGTTCAGAAGCACTGTAGCTTCCTTGTGTTTTTTATTTACTTGTTTTCATGTGATAATTAGATGACAAAACCCTTAAACCAAAACGACCTGGTCAGTACACAAAATACTGGGAAGTTAGTAATTGGGAGGGGTTAGAAACATTGGTGGTGGCTACCAGTAGGAGCAGATAAAGAGAGATATTAAGGTGAAAATTGGAGGAGCCCTGATAATAAATAGGTGGTCGGGAAAAGCGTTCAAGTAAATAAATACGTGGGGCCTAAACAACAAAAAATAACACCTCCCACAACCTCCATCCCTGAAATCCTGTTAGTCTCAAAAGTTAAAAGCTCTAATGCAACAGGTACCATGGCAAGTACCATGCCACAGAGATTTCACAAAACTATGAACTGTGAAGAGCAGGAATTCCTCACGAAGTTTGGAGTCTATGTGGGAGGGCTAGATATGTTTATGAGTCGAGAACAGTAAAGTACAGGGTACGTACAAACGCGAGTCGTTAGCATCCTAACGATTCACGAAGTGCTCCTCCACCAACACCTGCCCAGCCGCCTGTTCACAGCTCCGGCCTTCTCACGTCGGATATCGGCCCCCAGGTGACCGTTACTATTGCCAGCAAACGCGCAGAGCTGCACGGACACACAAGGCGGAGGGAACACCGAAGTCCGTTATTGCCCAGCACGTCCACTGCCCCAGCGACCGCGCAACCCTGAGGCATGCAGACGCGAGAGGAACCCTAGGCCCAGCACACCGCAGGTGAGGGGCGTGGTCCTCCGGTACCCTCAGTTGCCCGACCATAGAGCTTTTAGACCTCCAGGACTCCTAGAGAGCTTCCGGAAGTGCCTTTGGGGCAAGATGCATGCTGGCCGGTGTTGTGCCTCCGCTGATTTGGGAAGTTAGTGGCCGCAGGGGCAGGTCCGAGTACAATTCTCGTCCCCTTTTGTCCCCGACGTCCTTCCCTGTCTGTTTACCTTTTGCAGCCTCCCTTGCCCACGCCGAGCCGCCTCTGCAGCTCACAGTGAGTACGGTCGGGCCCTGGGCCGGAGGAAAGTGGGTGCTTTGTGGCTGGATCAGGCCGCAGCCGAGGACGGGCCTGAGGGGTCCGGAGTGGGGCCTGTGCGGTGGTCGGCGCCGGGGAACGATTCTGACGCCTTAGTCGGGTGTAGGCAGAGTAAGTGCCCGCGAATTGCCCTAGAACTTTTTGCGAGGGAACACTTTTTATGAAGGTTCGCTTTCTTCATAGCTAATCGTTTTCTGGTATGATTTTGTAGTCGATCGTATTTATTTTAAAATGGGAAACTGCCCCCCGTGTTATTTTTTATCCAACTATTTCCAGGGTCTGAATTGTTTTCACTTAGCACTATTTTGCGTTTCGGTCACAAAAAAATTCTCGTTTTTTAAAAAAGAGGTATTTTGCTTTTGGAAGCCGCAGTTATCCACAAAAATCCATTTTTGCTGTTTCTCTGCTTTCTTTAGTGTGTTAAGAAACTGGTGGTGTATTGACTGGATAATTGTACAAAAGGTTTTTTTTTTTTTTTTTAATATCGGCAATACAGAATTCAACATTATCAGAATGCCTATTTCATTTGCTAAAGCAAACTGAAGTTAGCCAACGAGGAACTCTGGGAGGGGCCCCATTTCCAAAACTCTGGTTAGTAATGAGTAATTTTTGTCAGGCTGCTTTGACTGCCACCGCCACCTTTAAAAACGTTTCTGTTCTTATTAGTTCCTTTGAGTATATTTACGTAGCAGTCATTGTTTTAGCAAATGTATACATGTTTTGAATTTCTGTTGTGAAATGTAAAATGTCATAGATGTTAATTAAAACTTTCAGCTAATGCAATTTGAGATAACAAGCATTAAAATGTAAAAGGAAAATGTAAAAATCAGTCTATATTTACACAGTGCTTACCAACAATACAGACATGTATGTACAAAACTAAGAGGAAAGTACATAGTGGAGTAATTTTGCACTTATTTATTTGTAAGTTGTAATTCTCAAAAACTAGCTGGTTAGAGAGGGAAAAGACTACAAAATGGAAAATTAGCCACTAAATAGAATAATCAAGATGGGCAATGGACAAGACCTGTTGGCTCATTTGGTTTAAAAAATCAACAAACCTGAAAATTAGCTGCCTTTCATCAGTGTCGCTATTGAGACTTTAATGCCACGTCAACACTATAAAGTTCTTGAATGCTGCGCCCTTCACATTAAAATATTTTATAGCCTTCTGTACTGGTGAGCAATGGGATTGCACCTGTGAATAGACACTGCTCTCAAGCCTGAGCAACACAGTGAGACCCTGTCCCTAAATAATATTAATAATAATAATAAATATTTTATAGCCATTATGGATGAGGATTGCCCAATAATGGATGGCCAGTTGTTCAGTAGTTAAAAATGAACCTTGGCTCAAAGGAGATTTGCAAGAAAGCATGGTAAGACTTTCACCATATAACATCACATTCTAAACAGTTAGAATTTATGTCCCATATAATGATCTTTAAGTTTTTAGCATTAAACCATAAGTAGCTATTTTAAGAAAATGTAAGTTTGTTTGTTAAATTGTAATTGATTTAAAAAATTATTTTAGCCGGGCGCGGTGGCTCAAGCCTGTAATCCCAGCACTTTGGGAGGCCGAGGCGGGTGGATCACGAGGTCAACAGATCGAGACCATCCTGGTCAACATGGTGAAACCCCGTCTCTACTAAAAATACAAAAAATTAGCTGGGCATGGTGGTGTGTGCCTGTAATCCCAGCTACTCAGGAGGCTGAGGCAGGAGAATTGCCTGAACCCGGGAGGCGGAGGTTGCGGTGAGCCGCGATCGTGCCATTGCACTCCAGCCTGGGTAACAAGAGCGAAACTCCGTCAAAAAAAAAAAAAAAAAATTATTTTAAAATGAACTAAGAATTTTAAAATAAGTTATCTTAAATTATAATGTATTCAAACAGAAACAAATAGATAATTTGTTCAAACCAAATTGATTACCCTTTCTCAACAAAATTTCAGCATCCTCCTCAAATTCAATCTTCACCCAAATCTCACTATTCTAGCAAATTCCTCCACTTTTCTGTAAAGTCATCATCAGTGAACTTGACCCCTGATGTTAATTGCTATATTTAACTATATATTTTGCTCCTTAGTTCTTCTAATCTGTAGTTTACTCCCTATCCTGTTGTTTCTGGCCTTGTCTAACTTTTAAAATAATTTTCAAATTCCCTTCCTTTTCTGTACACACTCTCTAAATAGAATTTGTTTGTTTGTTTGTTTGTTTTTAACCTCCTGGCATTCTTGGATGGCCTTTGAGTCTATGAACTCTGCTGAAATTGAATGTAAAATTTTGCGTCTATGAACATTTTGCTGGAAAGAAGTTCTGTGTTTTCTTTAGGTTGAAGAGTCTGTAAACCAACCACCTCCCCCATCGCCTCCAAAAAAAACTGAAAAGATAAGCACTGCCTTGATGATCCATATTGGGAACTATAGGTACAGTAATCCGATTTTATTCCTAAGTACTTGTTTTTTCTTTTCTTTGTGGACTATAGGTCTCTGGTTTTATCTATGTTAGCACAGATGTTAGCATCTCATGCCAACTGGTTTTAGGTGTGCTACTTTTACTTAATGCTGTTCTTTAGTCTCTATGCTGTTGCCTGAAATACAAAGATAATGGTCACCTCCACCAACAAACATTTGCACATTCTCACAATGCAGTAAGTCCTGTATTTGGACCATATAAAAAATGCTGTGGTAGGAATGACAAATGGCAGGGGAATGACAGAGAAGAACTCATCAAAAGGGTAATAGATAAATTACTGTTAACAGTTGAATGGTTTTAGCTAGACCAAGATTTATCAACCTTGGTATTGACACTTTGGGCCAAATAATAATTTGTGGTATGGGCTGTGTTGAGCATTGTAGGATCCCTGGCCTGTATACACAAGATAATAGTAGCACCCCTTCCCTCCAAAGTCATGACAACCAAAATATTTACAGACATTACTAAAGGTCCCTGGGATGGGGGTAAGGATGATATTGCCATCAGTTTTGAACCACTGAGCTAGAGTAGAGAACTCTGTAGTCGAATGGAAGTATGAGAAAGCTACAGCCCAAAAGGCTTTATGAAAGTGAGTTTAAAGTAGTTAAAGCCAGGTAGGTTTACATTTATAAAGGGCCTTGCATACCGTGCTAAAAGAATTTGGTTCCCTATTGAAGCATTTTCAGGAGGTGAGTCATATTACATGTTTTTTTAAAAAATCTCCCTGGCAGTTTAGGGCTACTGTAAAAAAAAAAAAAGGTTTCACAAAATTGGTAGTTTAATACAATAGACACTTACTGTCTCATAAGTAGGGAGGCTAGATGTCCAAAATCAGCGTGTTGCCAGGGCCATGCTCTTCTAGCTTCTGGTTGTTACTGACAAACTTTGGCATTACTTGGCTTGCAGCTGCATAACTCTATCTCTGCTTGTGTCGTCACTTAGCTCTCATTCATCTGTGTGTCTGTGTCTTCACATGATCTTCTCCTTTCTGAGAGTCTGTCTCTGTGTCATTTCGTCATTTCTCATTTTGAAAGTGTGCCATTCATACTGCTTTAATAGCCTGCCCATTCCAGTATAACTTCATCTTAACTTGATTACATCTACAAAGCCCATATTTCCAAATGAGGTCACATTCACAGGTACTGGAGGTTAGGACGTCAGCATATCTTTTTGGAGGACACATTTCAATCCACAGCAGACAACATTGTGGAACACGAATAGGAAAAAGCATAACCAAGGTTACCGCTACAATTCTAGGCAAGAGATGATGTCTATACCAAAGATAGAAATCATAAACCTGGCCGGGCACGGTGGCTCAAGCCTGTAATCCCAGCACTTTGGGAGGCCGAGGCGGGTGGATCACGAGGTCAAGACATCGAGACCATCCTGGTCAACATGGTGAAAC
>NW_016107996.1:193462-199663 GCF_001604975.1 Cebus imitator
CAAAAAAAAAAAAAAAAGAAATCATAAACATATTTCACAAAGAAATGGGATCATGTAGTTGAACTTTTTTTTGGATATCAGGTCTTGTTTGTAAACCTCACTCTTAGAAGAAATATAAACATATTCTGTGTTTGCTGTTGTAAATATGGCTAATGTTTTTTGATTCTATGAATAAGATAAAGATGGATCTTTGGCCGTGGGAAAAATACAATTAAGTTATGAAGTCAAAATTCCTTTGGAACTAATAAGTATACAGCTATAGGAAAAGTAACGTTAAAGCAGTACGCATTTAAGTAACAGAGGTATAGAATGAGAGGAAAATAGCTTCCAACTGGAGTCACCAGGAAAGGATTTTAAAGGCAATGGTATTTTATCTTGTCCTTTAAGAAGGTAGTGTTGGTACTGATGAAAGAAGTCAAAGAAGACTTCAGCAGAGAGACATATTGTGGTCGTGGAATGGAAAACTCAATATTGTTAAGATATCAGTTGTCCCTAAACTGAGCTATGGATTCAGTACAATACAATTCAAGGATTTTTTTGTAGAAATAAATATACTGATTCTAAAATATGTATCAATAGTCAACAGAACTAGAAAAGTCAAAATGATTTTGAAAACGAACAACAAAGTTGCAAGACTCACATCTACTTGATTTTAAGATTTTAAAAGTCACACAATCAAGACAGTTCTGTATTGGTGAAAGAATAGATGCATAGGTCAATGAAAAGAATAGAGATTCAAGAAATAGACCCTTATGTATACATACATAAAGTGAACTGATATTTGACAAATATAGAAAGTTACATAGCTAAAAGGAGAAACCTTAAAATGATCCTCCAGCCATACCTCAAATTCTGTACAAAACATTAACTCAAAATGGATCATAGGCGTAAATGTAAAACCTAAAACTATAAAACTTTAGTAAAAAACACGAGAAAATATTTGCGACCTTGGATTAAGCAAAGATTTCTTAGCTATGACACAAAAGCACAGTCTCTAAAAAAATATGAACTTTTGTTCTTCAAAAGGCCCTGTGAAAAGAGTGAAAAAGGGAATACTTACAAATTACATATCTCATAAAGGACTTGTGTCCAGAGTATATAAGGAACTCTCAAAACTTAATTAAAAAAAAAGAAAAACTAATTTAAAAAATAGGCGAAAGTTTTGAACAAATACTTTACTAAAGAAGATATATAGACGTTAAAACACCTAAAAAGATGCTCAACATTATTGGTAGGGAAATACATACTAAAACCATATGAGGTATTAAAACTGCAATGAGTGCTGCTATACATACACCTCTTAGAATATCTAAAATTAAAAACAAAAACAATATCAAGTGCTGGTCAGAATGGTGAGCAACTGCAATACTCATATATGGATAGTGGAATGCAAAGTGCTTTGGAAAACGGTTTCACAATTTTTTATAAAGTTATACATGTATGTATTTTATGACAAAGCAATTTTACCTCTGAATATTTGCCCAAATAAAGTGAAAACTACATTCACACAAAAACTCATGTAGATGTTCATAGTGGCTTTATTCATATTAATAAAAAACAAAACAACTCAGATATTGCTCAACTGGGAAATGGAGAAACATTTAAACATTCATCTGCATAAAGAACAAACTGCTGCTACAGTGTTGATAAAAACAAGTGTATTATGCTGTGTAACAGATGCCAGACTCAAAAGACATACTGTATGATTTTATTTATGTGAGATTCTGGAAGTTCGTTTAGTGTGGTGGGAGTAGACTTTTGGGTTGTAGGTGTTGATAGGGCATTCAGGTTCCTTGGAGTGCTCCATAGACCGTTCTTGAATTGGAGGTAAAGTCCATAGTAGAGGAAGTCAGCCTTGAGATAGGAGGAAAGATAGGGAGCACAGGTAGGATAAGGAATGTTAGGTGTAGAAGAACAGAGTGTTAGGAAAGTTTTTTGACAATACCTTGAATTAGATAGTATAGAAATTAGTCTCATATGTTAAGAGTAAGAGAAAGATTGAGAGCTGAAGTGTGTAGAACCAGTTTAGTACAGCTGGTGTAACAAAGGCTAAAAGGGGTTAAATGAGTATCCCTGAAGGCCAGCTGAGATTAAACACAGAATTTCAACTACATGGTTTCCTGACTTTGTTTAGCCATGTTCCATATCCCCAAACATGGTGATAAAGGCATAAGGAAGGGGTTTTTCTATGGATGGTTTGCATGACTAGCATGGCAGAAAGTTAAGGAGGTAAGTAGTTATTTCTGAAGCAGAGGGGAGGATCATTTAATTGGCTGAGCCATGAAGTCCATGTCATGATAAGGAGCTTGTTAAGATATGATAGTAAGTTACAATGACTTTTGACTTGCCTTAACACTATTATATTTTCTTCATGAAGAAGTACCCTTAGAAAAGAGACCCTCAGAAGAGTCTTCTCTTAAGAAGATAAAGAAGGTAGTGGAAACGAGCATCCTGAGCTTTTCAGGCCCTAAATGGCTGAAGAATCAAGAAAACCTTCAGCCCCATCCCCACCAGACCAGACTCCTGAAGAGGATCTTGTAATCATCAAGGTAGAGGAGGATCATGGTTGGGACCAGGAATCTAGTCTGCATGAAAATAACCCTCCTGGCCAAGAACTGTTCCGCCTGCGTTTCAGGCAGTTATGCTATCAGGAGACACTAGGACCCCGAGAAGCTCTGATCCAACTACGGGCACTTTGCCATCAGTGGCTGAGGCCAGATTTGAACACCAAGGAGCAGATCCTGGAGCTGCTGGTGCTGGAGCAGTTCTTGACCATCCTACCGGAGGAGCTCCAGACTCTGGTTAAGGAACATCAGCTAGAGAACGGAGAGGAGGTGGTGACTCTATTAGAGGATTTGGAAAGGCAGATTGATATACTAGGACGACCAGTAAGTAGAAGGAGGTGTGCATGCTGTGACTGTGGGAGTCCTGGAAGCTTGGTAGAGGGACATAGGCATGATAGTGGGAGAGGAAATGATTAGCATCAGTTTCTGTTTGATAAGGATGAAAATAGTTGTAGTGTAGTATGGCTTGTAGAGCTCTTTTTACTTTTGTAAAGGATATAAATTCTTTTTTTTGGCCATCATAACATCCCTACAACTGTGTTGTTCCTGTTTGCCAGATGGGAACTTGATGCATAGGGAGCTTAAGTTACATTTTCAAGGGCACCCAAATAATTAAAGATAAATTTGAGAAATCAGGCTTTCTAGTTCCTTATTAAAGGATTTTTCTACTGCATAGCACTGGCTTTAAGTTTGTTTATTATTTTCCTCCATCCTCTGCTTTAGGAGTACAAAATATTGTTCTGTGTAGCAGGGAAGGCATCAGCAGAAATATTTTCCTTCAGTACTGAGCAAAAATGATGCCTTTCTTTCTGTGCCAGTCTACATATTTGTGTTCCTTACTGTCTCTATGAAGTAAGGGAGATTCTCCTACTTCCTTCCCCAAGCATATATCCCTATAGAGGTGTTCTTGGTCCTCTTTCATTGTTCACTACATTTCTCAAAGGGATTCCTTATTATCCAAATGTCTGTTGTTTTTAGGTGTCAGCTCGTGTACATGGACATAGGGTACTCTGGGAGGAGGTAGTACATTCAGAATCTGCACCAGAGCCTCCAAGTACTCAGCTCCAATCTGAGGCAACCCAGCATAAATCTCCAGTGTCCCAAGGGTCACAAGAGAGAGGTGAGTAGCCAGATTTCATTGATGACAAGTGGGGAAAGTTGAAAGAAAAGAAGTCCATTTGGGATACCTATCTAGTTGTTGAAGAACCAAGAACTGAAATCCTGTTTACAGACCAGTCCCAATGTCTGTGTTTAAATGTTTAGGCTTCAAATATAGACTGTTCATCCTAGTGGCAAACTCATGAACAAATTAAAGAATTTGGGTATTTTTTATGTATTTACATACTTCTGTTACCCCAGTATATTTACAACATAGGCGTTTTTGAGTTTATGCTGATATTGTCATACCACTTTATTTGGAAATATTTCAGTATGTATTTCCTCCGACAAGAGCATTTCTTAGGTAACCTAAATAAATAAATTTCTAAATTTATCACAATTAAGAAATAAAATATTGCAGCTGGGCACAGTGGCCCACACCTGTAATCCTAGCACTTTGGGAGGCTGAGGTGGTTGGATCACCTGAGGTCAGGAGTTCAAGACCAGCCTGGCCGTCATGGTGAAACCCCATCTTTAAAAAAAAAAAGGAAGAAAGAAATATAATATTGCTACAATACTAATAGTAGATCACAGTTCATATTTTGTCAGTTGCCCCAATTATGTTCTTTCTGGTCCAGAGTATAGTCCGGTATTGCACTTGGCAGTTAGTTGTCATGTCTCTTTAGTCTTCTGTAATTTGGAATAGTTCCTTGGCCTTTCTTTTTTTGAAGAGTACAGGTGTGTTATGTTGTAGAATGGCTGCAATTTGGATTTGCGTGATGTTTGCTCATGTTTACAATGAGGTCGTATATATTTGGCAGGAACACCTCACCCTGCCAAGGATACATGACCTAAGTCTTTTTTTTTTTTTTTGAGATGGAGTTTCGCTCTTGTTACCCAGGCTGGAGTGCAATGGTGCGATCTCGGCTCACCGCAACCTCCGCCTCCTGGGTTCAGGCAATTCTCCTGCCTCAGCCTCCTGAGTAGCTGGGATTACAGGCACGCGCCACCATGCCCAGCTAATTTTTTGTGCTTTTAGTAGAGACGGGGTTTCACCATGTTGACCAGGATGGTCTCGATCTGTTGACCTCGTGATCCACCCGCCTCGGCCTCCCAAAGTGCTGGGATTACAGGCTTGAGCCACCGCGCCCGGCCATGACCTAAGTCTTAACAAGAGATGTTGTACTCCTTCTCAGATGTACAACAGGAATTTGTCCTATTATTGGTGGTGTTAACTTTGATGACTTGGTTAAGGTTATTCTTGCTAGGTTAATCATTGTATAGTTACTGTTTTTCCCTTTGTAACTAATAAGTAACTTTTAGAAGATACTCTTGAGAGTATGTAAATATCTTAGTCCTTATTAAACTTTTGTTACTAAAACACTGGTTTTAGTGTTCATTTGTGCTTCTTGACTGACTTAGTGATTACTAGAATGGTTATGAAATAGTGATTTCTTAATTCTGTCATTCCTTCTACATTTCTTTATTGTAAAGAAGAGTGTTCTGTTCTCCCGATTTTATTATTTTTATTTATCAATATGGGCTCATAAAATCCTATTTATTCCATAAGTATTTTGTTACTGTCTTTATTTTGTTTTTGTTTTGTCTTTGAGACAGTCTCACTCTGCTATCCAGACTGGAGTGCAGGGGCACAATCTCGGCTCACTGCAGCCTCTGCCTCCCAGGTTCCAGCAATTCTTATGCCTTAGCCTCCCCAGTAGCTGGGATTACAGGTACATGCCACCACACCTGGCTAATTTTTGTATTTTAGTAGAAACAAAGTTGGCCAGGCTGGTCCCAAACTCCTGGCCTGAAGTGATCCTCCCACCTCAGCCTCCCAAAGTGTTGGGATAACAGGCATGAGCCACTGTGCCCGGCCAGTGTCTTTATTTTGATGCTAAATAATCTGAGATTTGGCCATAGAAGGCCCCTTCAGTCTGGCTCTTGCGTCCTCTTGATATTTTCCCATCATTTCTTAAATTTTTTTACTTTATTGCAGAATGAGATGTTCCAGTATCATCTTCCCCTGCATTTCATATGTTTTCATTTCTGTGATTTAGTGTAGTTTATATTTATGAATTTTTTATATTTCTAAAGAAACATTAAAACACTCTTAATAATTCTTGTCTGAAGTCCTAAAGCTTATTGCCTGAGATATAGTAATCTATATTTTCATAATAAGCTCTTTGATATCTGTAGAAAGCAAATACTGGAAGCCACAGTAGACATTTCAGAAAGGTAATGAATTAATAGAGATTAATTCTGATACTTAGTTTGCCAAGAGATCAGAACCTAAGGAAATACTGTATACAAGCACAAAGATAGAGGTAGTTTTGGGCCGGGTGTGGTGGTTGGATCACTTGAAGTCAGAAGTCAAGGCCAGACTGGCTAACATGGTGAAACCCCATTTCTACTAAAAATACAAAAAGTTGGCCGGGTGCGGTGGCTCAAGCCTGTAATCCCAGCACTTTGGGAGGCCGAGGCGGGTGGATCACAAGGTCAAGAGATCGAGACCATCCTGGTCAACATGGTGAAACCC
>NW_016107996.1:199728-224864 GCF_001604975.1 Cebus imitator
GAGGCAGGAGAATTGCCTGAACCCAGGAGGCGGAGGTTGCGGTGAGCCGAGATGGCACCATTGCACTCCAGCCTGGGTAACAAGAGCGAAACTCCGTCTCAAAAAAAAAAAAAAAAATACAAAAAGTTAGTCAGATGTGGTGGTGTGCATCTGTAATCCCAGCTGCTCGGGAGGCTGAGGCAGGAGAATCACTTGAACCCAGAAGGTGTTGGTTGCAGTGAGCCGAGATCATGCCATTGCACTTCAGCTTGGGCAACAAGAGCAAAACTCTGTCCAAAAAAAAAAAAAAAGTAGTAGTTTTGATGGTAGAGAAGAAACTGAAAAGCGATTCCTGTTAGGAAACCAGTATACTTTCTGTTTTTTAGTGGAACTTCAGTCTGACTTCAGGGACATCGGCATGAATATGCTTTGTGGGGCAACCATACATATAGGCCCAGAATCCAAGATATCAGTACTTCATGTGCAAAATTTTTGGCACACATGTATATCTGCTGAAATATAAATAATTTGGAATAGGTGAGTGCCAGCCCCCAAAACCACAGGACAGGGCTGGTCTCATTCATAGCTCCTTTCTCCTCTCAGCCATGTCTACTTCTCAGAGTCCTACTTCTTCCCAGAAAGGAGGTTCTGGAAACGAGGAAATGACAGCTACACTTCTCACAGCAGGATTCCAGGTGAGTTGTGCTCTTTCTCATTGAAACTCCATAGCTTTGCTTGGCAGTGTTTGTGGTGTCTGCCCTATATCTAGACTGTCTAGTTTGTAGCAGTACTTACTTGTCTCAAAAATTCTTTTGCCTAGGGACAGATTGATCCTGAATTTCCCCCAATAAATCTCATGCATTTTCCTCTTCTTCCTGGCTATTCAGATCCCTTTACATAGTACATTCCCAAGTCTTAATCCTCTCCCAATACTGATGGATCTCTCAAACTCTAGGTTTGAGCTGTGAAACACTCCAGTCCCCAAATGGGTATCTTGTTTTCTTTCAGACTTTGGAGAAGATTGAAGACATGGCTGTGTCCCTTATTCGAGAAGAGTGGCTTCTTGATCCATCACAGAAGGACCTGAGTAGAGATAACAGGCCAGAAAATTTCAGAAACATGTTCTCCCTGGGTAAGGAGAGCTGTCATTATTATTGTCCTGTTAGATTTTTTTGTTTTGTTTATTGTTTATGTGTATGGTAACTACAGCCTTTCTGAAAGACATAGTTGAGTTTAAACTCAGGATCTAACAGAGGGTTATAATGTTGAGACTTCTTGAAGTTTTACATGAAACTCCTGTTCTCCTGTCCAGAACTTTCTTACATTTTGTGCCTGGGTACTGGCATGTTTGCCATTGGGGAATTGACATCTCACAGATACTTTCTGAGTTCATACATTTCCTCTCCAAGTGTCATGGGAATCCTTCGTAGATTTTTCTAACATAAATTAATTGTATGTTCTCCTTTTGATGACTATTTAGGGGCATTTGCCCATTTCTGTCCTACTAATTAGTTCTTTTAGTAGTTCCATATTCCTTCTCACTCCCCAATTTCACCTGACTTCAGTTGATCCTTTCCTGATTTTCGTTCCCCTTCCAATAACTCTCTTTTTTTAATGGCACCTCTTTCCTAGTTGACTAACTAGGAAAGTCACTATTAAGCAAAGTCACTATTAAGAAGCCATTTTGGAGACAGAAGTTTTGTGTTTACATATAGGTGTTCTATGTGTACTTTCCTTTTTCCCTATCTTCAGTTTCTCCTAGCATAAAGAATAAGAAGTGACTGTGGCTTGATGTTTATTTTTTACGTTTTAATTTCAGGTGGTGAGACCAGGAGTGAGAACAGGGAATTGGCTTCAAAACAGGTAATATCCACTGGAATCCAACCACATGGAGAGACAGCTGCCAAATGCAACGGGGATGTTATCGGGGGTCTTGAGCATGGAGAAGCCCGAGACCTTCTGGGCAGATTAGAGAGGCAGCGGGGAAATCCTACACAAGAGAGACGACACAAATGTGATGAATGTGGGAAGAGCTTTGCTCAGAGCTCAGGCCTTGTTCGCCACTGGAGAATCCACACTGGGGAGAAACCCTATCAGTGTAATGTGTGTGGTAAAGCCTTCAGTTACAGGTCAGCCCTTCTTTCACATCAGGATATCCATAACAAGGTAAAACGCTATCACTGTAAGGAGTGTGGTAAAGCCTTCAGTCAGAACACAGGCCTGATTCTGCACCAGAGAATCCACACTGGGGAGAAGCCGTATCAGTGCAATCAGTGTGGGAAGGCTTTCAGTCAGAGTGCAGGCCTTATTCTGCACCAGAGAATCCACAGTGGGGAGAGACCCTATGAATGTAATGAGTGTGGGAAAGCTTTCAGTCATAGCTCACACCTCATTGGACATCAGAGAATCCACACTGGGGAGAAGCCCTATGAGTGTGATGAGTGTGGGAAAACCTTCAGGCGGAGCTCACATCTTATTGGTCATCAGAGGAGCCACACTGGGGAGAAACCCTACAAATGCAATGAGTGTGGGAGGGCCTTCAGTCAGAAGTCAGGCCTTATTGAACATCAGAGAATCCACACTGGAGAAAGACCCTATAAATGTAAAGAATGTGGGAAAGCTTTCAATGGGAACACTGGTCTCATTCAACACCTGAGAATTCACACAGGGGAGAAGCCCTACCAATGTAATGAGTGTGGGAAAGCCTTTATTCAGAGGTCGAGTCTCATTCGACATCAGAGAATCCACAGTGGTGAAAAATCTGAATCTGTAGGAGTTTAGGAACAACTTCAGTTATCGTTTGAGCATTATTCAGCATTAGAGAAACCGCACACTGGTGAGAGGTCTTTCAGTGTACTAAAAAGCAGAAAGGTCATTGCAACTTTAGTGCCAGAATCTATAGTGGTGGCAAAGTTAGAATAGCTTTTTAGTAATTTGGGCCCAGTGCCTTCATGAAGATTGATTAGCTTGACTGTCTTTGAAAGTATCTGATGGAGCTCCTGATGGCCTAATATATCCTTTAGAAATTTAAAATAGCATTAGAGCAAGTTGCTTGTCATGGCTTGAGGCACTTAATTTTGTCTTTTGGGTGAGTAGCTATAGGATTGAGAGAGGCTGCTACTCCTAGTTCCTCTGCTTCTTCCTATCTCTTGTGATCCCCCTCCCATTTATTCCCTTGAAGGTGCCCTTGTATTCCTAATCTGATCTAAGAAGCTGCTCTAGAGTCAGAAGTAGCTTCTATGTGAAACTTATATTTGTATGTAGCTTTCTAGAAAAATTTTTACAGACACTTAATGTATTTATGCTTAAGTATGCATTTTTTTATTCTAAATTTCCTCTAGTCACTGGGAATTTGTATTCCCATACAAACTCAGAATGCTATATTTTTAACAGCACTCATTTTTCTTCATATATGACCTTCACTGACTCCATTGAGTCACTAAGCATTCATGCATATCCTTCATCACCCCCAGTCCCGGTACCTGTGTCAGCATAGGAAGTGGGTACACCAGTGATGATTATGGGAGTTAATACAGAGAAAGAAGTGAGTGGAAACTCAGCCCAGCTGTTCTTGAGCTTGGATAGTTATACATTTTGGTGACTTACGACTCTCCTTCCACCTCCCCACTGTACACTGTGGTACAAATAGATGCTTGCACTATCCTAGTTATGGCATCAGATAGGAGAAGGAGACAGAGGTGCTTTAGGAAGACAAAACTCCTTACAAAGAATGTATACTCATCCTTTTTGGCCCATTACAGTACTGCTTACTCAGGTTCTTATCAGCCTGTGCAAACTCCCTGACAAGATAGTCTGTCACTCCTGTCATTACCTTGCACCCACCTCTGTAGATGGCCTCAGCACCTCACTCATTATTCTCCATCTGTTTCTTGCCATTAGTTTATATGACTTTAATATCCACAGTGATAATCTAATACCTTACCTTACAGTTTTTCATTCTTTTGAACTCTGGTGCACTGCATCCGTAATCCATGTCTGTAATCTACCAACAAAGATATACTGTTAAACTCACTATCATCAGGTACTATATTTCATCTTTGAGGCTTTCACTATACCAAGGAATACTGTATAAAGTAATGAGACTTGTTTAAAGTAACATGCCAGAACTTACGCATCCAATGTGGGTTATCACTTGTTATTCCCAAGTACTGTTATTCCAGTAGTACTACTATATGCTTCCAAATATTTGGAACACTCTTAGAATTCCCATTTAATAAACAATATGAGAAAACCTTCTGTTACACTTCATTTTAATCATTTGAGTAGCCACTGATTTACCAGAGTTGGAATTGAGTAATTTTTGGCTTACCAAAATTTACCTTCAAACTTAAAATTGATTCCATTAAACCTATTCAGAAGAAAATTATATAGGTTCTGGTGAAAAGTTCACGATTTTACCCTGTGACTGTCCTGAAAAGGAATAACAGTTAATCATATTATTTTTTATTGATGAGTCAGAAAAAGCAATGAAAATCTTTCCTCATAGAGGACCACCTTTTGAGTCATCAATTCTTTCCCTATAACTTTCCTTCTCTGCCTCCCTAAAGCCCTTGACCACCAACATCATAGTTAATCTACATCAATTTCATTAAGCAGTTGGTGAATGAAGGCACCCATCATTTGTCACATTGGTTTTCAACAGTCCTTTTCATTGTCATTTATTTTCTTATCCTCCCGTCTCGTTTCTTTTTTTGATTTATAAGTTACCATTCCTAATTTCTTTGTACTTGAAATTTCAAGAAACCAAAAACAAGTAAGTCTGATTGTGTCTAGATCTTCACTCTCTGTTTTCAGTTGTGCCTTACGCTTTGTAAGATACCGATTCTTCCTGGGGCCAGTACTACGTTGTATGCAAATATTAAGTATGATGGCTTCATTGTCAGAGGGAAAATACGTGTGTGTGCACGTGTATGTACACACATACCTGCTGTACACTTAGGAATAGAGGAACAGTTCCCTTCTATTCCAATAAAAAGCCCTTTTAGCAAAGCAACATAATAACAAGATTGGGTACATTCAGGGTGGTATGGCCATAGACCAGAACAACATATTGAAGTATGTACAGATGTACCAGCTAAAGTCTCTTTATGCATCAGTATTCAGAGTAATGTATAGCCAGATTACTTAAATCTCAGAATTACTAAGCATCTGGCATAAATTCAGAGAAAATAATATGACTAGAAAAATTAGTGTTATGTTGGGGTATGTGAAAAGACTGTGTCTTGAAAGAATTATCAAAACTGATACAGCACATACATACAATTAGCCAAATAGTATAACACAATAGAAAAAGGCTGTGGATTCTTTGAGGACATCAGCAGAAGTCATTCTTTGTCTCAAGTTCACACTGTTAGCGTAGAATACTGTTGACTAGACTATATGACATTCTGAGCTCTTAAAACTGTGAATGGCATGCACTAAGCTCCTTTATCCTACAGATTCTATCTTTATGTTCATCTGAAATGAATGGTTCATCAGTACTTTCTCCTCCCATCCTAAGCTTCTCATTTTAGGACCTAACATGATAAGGTGGTTCTTCCATAATTCTTAACGCCATCCAACATAGCCCTGGAAGAGGCATCTTAGGTTTCAGAGATTTTCTCCATGGGGCAATGTGCAGTACTAGAATGTGTGGTTGATTCCCATACAGAGCAGTTAACTTCACTCTTGGTTCTGAGTCTCCAGATAATAAACGCTGACATTTATTAAGCACTTAGTGTGCCCAACCCTGTTACGCCTTTCTCAGGGTAATGATAGGTCTTTTCTCATGCTGCTAATAAAGACGTACCTGAGACTGGGTAATTTATAAAGGAAAGAGGTTTAATGGACTCACGGTTCCACATGGCTGGGGAGGCCTCACAATCATGGCAGAAGGCAAGGAGGAGCAAATCATGTCTTACATGGATTGTAGCAGGCAAAGAGAGAACTTGTGCAGGGGAACTAAACTTCTCTTTATAAAACCATCAAATCTCATGAGACTCATTATCACAAGAACAGGGCAAGAAAGTTCCGCCCCCAAGATTCAGTTACCTCCCACTGGGTGCCTCCCATGACACATGGGAATTGTGGGAGCTACAATTCAAGAAGAGATTTGGATGGGGACCCAACCAAACCATATCAGTAGGTATTATTTTATCCCCCATTTTATAGATGAGGAAACGAAGGCTTAGAGAGTTGAATAAGTTGACGGATGTCACATAGCCAGTAAGTGATACAACAGATTCTGACCCACAGGGTTTGATTCTAGAGCCTATGCTCCTGACTACTGTGCTATGCCGTGTATGATGAACATGATAATTCTAGCTAGCTGTTTAAAAATGCGTAGCCCGGCCGGGCACGGTGGCTCAAGCCTGTAATCCCAGCACTTTGGGAGGCCGAGGCAGGTGGATCACGAGGTCAAGAGATCTAGACCATTCTGGTCAACACGGTGAAACCCCGTCTCTACTAAAAATACAAAAAATTAGCTGGGCATGGTGGCGCGTGCCTGTAATCCCAGCTACTCAGGAGGCTGAAGCAGGAGAATTGCCTGAACCCGGGAGGCGGAGGTTGCGGTGAGCCGAGATCGCGCCATTGCACTCCAGCCTGGGTAACATGAGTGAAACTCTGTCTCAAAAAAAATAAAAATAAAAAAATAAAAATACGTAGCCCTTGTTATGGGGGTTATGGGGAAGAGAATATGGAGTAGAGTGCAAATACGTTATAATTACTGGAAATTTGGTTGAAAATGCCCTTTTGGGTTATAATTATATCATCTTTAAGTGTTGATGCTTTTTAGTACTACAGAGTTAAATTGTGCAAATAAAACATATTTAACAGAGTAACTGGGAGGATAAAGCAGTAATAAATTCAAATATATTTTTCTCTAAACTGCCTAAGGGGAAGTAGAATTGTGGAAGAAAATGAAATATCCATGTACCAGGCCAGGCAGATGGTCACTTAGGATGGCACTAGAAAATTCATCTATAGCATAAAATGTGAACTACTTTCAACCTCATTGCCTGTTTCCAACTACCATTCTGTTTCTCGTCTATTGCTCTATCATTCATGATTTTTCAAACATGTCTTCCATTTCTCAACCCCCCTTTTTCTCAACCCCCACTTTACGTTAATCTGTTCCTAAAACAACTTCTTACTGGCTTTTATACGTAGCATTCCAGTAAAACGTTCTTAGACTCACCTGTGGACAAATAGTAAGGCCTTTTTTTTTTTTTTTTTTTTTATTTTTTTTTTTTTTTTTTTTTTTTTTTTTTTTTTCTTGTCCTTTTTGATCTAATTTATATTTTATATTGTCGGATCATCCCTCCTTTGGCTTGTATGATCCTTTTTCTCCAATATCTGGCTTTTTGTTTTAACTGATCTTTCCCATTTCCTCTTCTCCCCTTCTCTACTGAGAATACTCTCCCTTACTTTTGTTCACTTCATCTTCGTTCTTTTCTTTTCTTTCCTTTATTTCTTTCGAGATGGAGTCTCACCCTGTTGCCCAGTCTGGAGTGCAGTGGTGCAATCTCTGCTCACTGCAACCTCCGCCTCCCGGGTTCAAGGGATTCTCCTGCCTCAGCTTCCCAAGTAGCTGGGATTACAGGCATGAACCACCACACCTGGCTAATTTTTGTATTTTTAGTATAGACGGAGTTTTACCATGTTTCTCAGGCTGGTCCCAAACTCCTGAACTTGTGATTCACCCGCCTTGGCCTCCCAAAATGCTGGGATTACAGGTGTGAGCCACCATGCCTGGCTCACTTCATTTTCTATACTCCTATGTATCCATTTTGATTGTTTTTTGTTTATACTTACTATTTGTATTCAAATGACTTCATTTTTCCCGCCCTGTGGGTCAGTTTGTGACTTTTGGAATTTTTCACAGACACCTATACAACTTGATATTTGAAAATAGGATTCATTATCATATACACCAAACCCCCATTTTCTTTTTAAATAGGCCTCATTGCCTAATGCCTTTGTCCTGAAAAGTGTCACCACCCTTCATATTTTTACCCCAACCTTGGAGTTACCTTTTTCTACTCTGCATTCTCCATGTCCAAAAACTTGCTGTCAGTCCAGTTTTTAATCAGTTTTGTCTTTGAGGCTTGATCTCCCGTTTGTCTCATCTCTGTATAGCCTTTCATGTAGATAAGAAGCCCAGGTTACTGTAATTCTTTTTTTCCAATTTCTTTGCTCTCAGGATCCCCATCTTGTGTAAAGTTTACAAGGTGATCCTCCTGAAACTCCATTTTTACAATGTCTAATTTTCACTAAGTAACACTCAGTAGATAATTCCTGTCAAGCAGTGGCGTTCCAAATTATCCATTACCCCTGTGCTTAATAGTTGTCAGCCTTCATTACTCTTTAGCATATTCACCTTGATTCAACAGATTCAAACTTCCTACAGCCACTGATGATGGCTTACCAGCTCTTGCTTCTGTGCCTTTCTCATGCTGTTGTTTTTGCTTCGTTGGTCTTTGGTCCCAGCTATGTTCATCGCTCCCTTCAAAGCATAGCTATCTTTATATCTTCTGAGTGAGCTCTCCCTGATTGGCATCACTCATGTGGTGACCTCCCTCATTCTGTGCTGCCTCAGCACTTATCTTTTGAGTTTGTACTGTCTCCATGCACTCACTAATATGTTGCTTTGTAATGATTTTCTAGCACTCTGTTACCGTTTCGTATTTGTATTTATTTCCAAAATTAAATTGTAAGCTCCTTGAGGGCAGGAAAAATTACTTTTATATTTGTATCTCTGCACCCCTTAGTGCCTAGTATAGTGCTGAGCACATAGTAGGCATTTAATAAATGCTTGTTGAAGTATTGTGTGGATTATTTGTGGTGTTATCTACAGAAGTTTTTAAGCTGTTTTCAAGAATGTCTGTTACCACTTTGGGTGCTCAAAAATGTAACCTGTTTCCATATACTAGTATAGTATATCAGGATCTACCTGTACCTAAAAGTAAGGCCAAAAAAATTCAACTTTAGGAGAGTATGTGTGAAAAGCTGAAGCTCTCCATTTGGCTAGCCTTGTTTGTCAAGAAAGAAAATAAGAAGCACTAAAGACTATTGTGTTAAGGTTATAATTCCAAAGTGCTTGAGAATAGGTTTTGTGTATCAGATTAGTGGTTCTCTTTGGGAGAAATTTGGCAATGGCTGGGGACATTTTTGGTCATACCATTGGTGGGCAGCTGGGATGCTGCTGGCATCTAGTGGGTAGAGGCCAGGGATGCTGCCAAACATCATGTTTGCGGAGGACACCCCCGACCCACCCTGCCCCACAACAAAGAATTATCTGGCCCCAAATCCTTAATGCTGAGGTTTCAAGACTCAATATATTTAAGGTAAATAGGAGAAAGAGATATGAAGTACTGGCAATACAATTAGAAAAATTAGCTCTGCCTAGCTTTAAGAGAATCCTAAGTGTGTGCATATTTTGTGGTTTGTAAAACTATAAAATGAAAAGAAGCCTTAGTGTTTGGTGTTCACAGCAACATATGTCAGTGTTGATAAACCATAAAATTTTTGATCATGTTTTAGGGTTGCTTTCAGCATCAGATCTGCCATCATCCCTATGCCAAATGTTTCGGCATACAAGTGTCACAGAAATACAAATCTAGTTTTAGTCTTCCACACCTTGGTTCATTATAGCATCAAAGGCGAAACACTGGGGGCTGTCTTTAGCAGAGGGACTGTAACATCAAAGATTTAGCCTTGAGAACAACGTGACTCTCAGTTCCTTGGACAGCCACTAGGCTGGAATTACCAGCCCTCCAAGGAAACCACAAGCCAGAATATTGTCAGTTTGCCAAGTAAAATCATTCCAGTTTTACTTGTTTTTAACATACTGTTTTAATGCTATTTTGGAAGGCAAATATGTAGGAGGAAATGTGATTCCCAGGATTAAATCTTTAAAAAGCAGGCCTCTAGAAGCACTAGCTTCCATCTGCAGTTCAATGGCACTTTATTCAGCAGGTTTAGAAAGTTTCAACACCTGGGTTCAGTGGTTCATGCTTGTAATCCCAGCACTTTGGTAGGATTGCTTAAGGCTATTCAAGAGCAGCCTGAGCTACAGGAAGACTGTACAAAAAAGTTCAAAAAATAAAATTAATAGGCTGTGGTGGTATGCGTCTGTCGTCCCAGCTACTCAAAAGGATACGGTGGGAGGATCTGTTGAGCCTGCAGTGAGCTATGATTGTGTGACTGTACTCCAGTGCCACTATGATTATGCCACTGGGCAACAGGTCTCAAAATAAGTTCAGCCCAAGTTAGAAAATCAGTTTAAATGTGTAATACACTAAAGAAATAACTGCTTGCTCTGTCGTATTTAGTAATTCATAGTCTAGAACGCTAGGCTTAGTGTTGCAATCCATTATTCTACAAATGGGGGCTCAAAGATGCCACTTGGTTGGGTTTCCTGGGGCTTTGCCCATTTCTTTTCTCCCCTAGTTATGCCTTCAGCTGTGATCCTTGTATATTCTTAATTCATGCTCTGCCATAAGATGGATTCAAACTTTGTGCCTCCACGTGTAATGTTTCATTCTAGGAATTATTCCTTTTATATGCTTTATATCCAAACCATTATATTTACTGACCACAGTGTTTTGAGTTAGATTCTTTCATAAATAACTGAATATCCAGAGAGATTTTGCAGTATGGCAGTCATGTTTTGAAATTATTGCTCTTGGGTCTGGTGCTTTCGCTTTGAGAAAGCACACAAGATATAATGTGTTGGCTTTCAGATCGCTAATAACTAAGACCAGAGTTGTGTGGCCCCGTGTGCCGGTTTAAGGAATCCTGTAGGGCCCATACAAGGTATTTCACCAGCTGCACTAACTAAATTCCAAGATTCCCGGGTGGTCCTGCCCTGGGTAAAACTCAGGAAGTAAAAGCAACCTTCCGGAGAGGTGAGGTAAGAAGTCAGAGTATTGCCCACGGCCTGGAGCAAACCGCTCCCAGTCTAGACCCTGCCACACCGCCGCCGGCGTAGGTGGCGGTTGCAGCCCCTTTCTGGCAACCTCGGGCGCCGACAGGCCCCGCCCAGCCATTTCCGGGTCACGCCCCGGAAGTGCTGAGAGGGACTTCCGCCCGCGGCGAGGCCTCGGAACTGGTCGCTGCTCATTGGCGGAGAAACGCTGGTATGCATTTGGGTGCCGCTGGGGTGGGTGTTGCACAGCTACAACCCCTCAGGCCTCCTCTCCGCTCCTCCCTGGGTGGAATGTGGGCAAGAACCCCAGGAGAGGCAACCCCTCCTGGGACGGTGGGCATTGTACCCAAATGCAGTCTTCCAGGAAAGGGTTTTTTTCTCGAGATTTAGTGCTGCAGGGGCCCAGAGCTGGGACTACTTCCCTTTCAGTTACAACCCTGGTCTTCACTGCCGTCTTCAGAGAGCTTCATTGAGTATCAACTTCAAGTGTGCTTCTGGTACCAGTTGGTATCACTGCCCACCAGATCTTCAGCTCCCTTTTTCAGCCAAAAGCGAGAGATTGCAGATAATTGGAAATAAAGTGTTCGGTGCTCTAAATTCAGGAGAGGCTTCTTTCATCACTTAACTGTGCCCGTGACATTTCCTTTTGTTTATGTTTTGAGACGGAGTTTCGCGCTCGTTGCCCAGTTTGGTAAGTGTAATGGCGCGATCTCAGTTCACTGTTCCAAACCTACGCCTCCTGGGTTCAAGTGATTCTCCTGCTTCACCCTCCTGAGCAGCTGGGATTACAGGCATGTGCCACCACGCCTGGCTAATTTTGTATTTTTAGTAGAGATCTGGTTTCTCCTTGTTGGTCAGGCTGGTCTCGAACTCCCGACCTCAGTCGATCCACCCGCCTTGACTTCCTAAACTGTTGGGATTACAGGCGTGAGCCGTTGCGTGCGTGGCCGACATTTCCTTTTGAATGCAGAATTTGTTTTCTCTCTGCTTCAACTTGGCAATAAATGGCTACCCTTCCATTTAGCAGTCACTTCCATCCACGCCAGGGCCACCTTACAGCACCTCAATGCTGTTCTCTCATGAGCCCTTCCTCTACTCCAAGCAGTGCTCAAAGGCAATGGGGAAGATTACCACCACAGACCTGCTGCCCTAGCATGTGATCTCAAAGCCCTTTGCAAATTAGCTCCTTATTTAACATTGCACTCCCCACGCCACCACCCCACAACCCTTAGTAGTTAGTGTAACAGCTATGGCAATCTTTGCTTTTTCTTTGAATAAAATAATGTTTCTTTTACAGAAGTGTTCCGGAAAACTCTTCAATTACAGGAAAAGGTGCATGACTGCATCTTCAGAGGATTTGGTTTTGCTGGTACCAAGGATTCTGCTAATGAGAAAACTCCACAGTCCGGCATACTGTAAGCTGGCTCCAGCAGCCCAGTTGACGATGGCTGAGGCCAGTTCCCGATCATCCTGTCTGAGAAACACCAGGTCTGGGAGAGGGGAGCAGTACTGACCAAGGGGAGGGAGGATTTTCCTTGGTTAAGTGGCTAAGCTGGATGATTTCAAGGGATTGGGTGAATCCAGACAGCAGGTGGGGAGAGAGAGCATTAAAACTTTTAGTCTCTTAGGAATTCTTCTCTTTTTTACCCTACTTTTTAACCATGTAAGTCAGAAGCTGGACTACCTTTGATTTTGGCGACGTCATTTTATCTTTCTGTGCCTATATGTCATCTGTAAATGGCCATAATAAAAGCACCTGTCTAGAGTTGTTATGCGGATTACATGAACAGTACCTGCTAGATAGGAAATGCTATCTAGGTATTCGTTGTAATTATTACTTACTCTCCTTACTTCCCTGGAGTTGGGCTGTTCTGATTTATTCCTTTCTACAGTGATTATTTCATAAATTCATGTGTTTAATGTTTTCTGGCCCCAGCTCTTGCATACAGTCAGGAAGTAGGCATGAAATGCCAGCTCTGGAAGCAGAGGGAGAATAAGATAGTTATTCTCTAGTGCCACCAGGAATATACCACTGAAATGTCAGTGACAGACTCTTCCCTCTACAGGCAAGTTGTGCTAAACTTTGACGTTGTGTGGTCTTCTGGGAAGTCTGGAAGTAAGGTACCTGAGGAGACTTTTTAAAAAACTGCTATATAACAGGGTCAGGATAAGTGAGTTGTGAATGCTTAGCAGAGTCTGATTAAGTTCAGAGTGAGGCTGGAATGGGAGAGAATCCAGCTCAGATCTGCTATTTCCACGTTTTTTATTGTTCAGGAGCTTCATCTTGGCTGCCAGTTGTCAGAGATAGAAATTGTAAATATTTTTCCATTTTTTTGTCTTTGACTTTGCTGAAAGTACTTTTGTTTGTTTTACCTCACAGGAGTTTTTATTCTCTCTGTGTGGGTCAAGTTTATCAAACTTTTCATTAATGACCTCTGGATTTTGGCTCATAAGGAAGAAGGCCTTCTACTCTGAGGTTATAAAGGACTCACCTCATGTATTCCTCTGGTACGTTTATGGTTTCATTTATAACATTTAAAACTGATTTATTTGGAATATATCCTAGTTTATAAAGTAGAAATCTAATTTACTGTTTTTCCAAATGATTATCCAGTTCTCCCCATGCATTTGAAGAGTTCACTTTTTTTTTTTTTTTTAACTTATTTGCCACCTTTATCAACATGCTAAATTTATGCCTGATGCCTGATTGTGTCTATTTCTGGGCCTTCTATTCTGTACCATTTGTCTATCATGAGCACCACACACTTTAAGTATTAAGTCTTTATGTTTAAAGTTCTTTTTTTTTGAGACGGAGTTTCGCTCTTGTTACCCAGGCTGGAGTGCAATGGCGCAATCTCGGCTCACCGCAACCTCCGCCTCCTGGGTTCAGGCAATTCTCCTGCCTCAGCCTCCTGAGTAGCTGGGATTACAGGCACGTGCCACCATGCCCAGCTGATTTTTTGTATTTTTAGTAGAGATGGGGTTTCACCATGTTGACCAGGATGGTCTCGATCTCTTGACCTCGTGATCCACCTGCCTCGGCCTCCCAAAGTGCTGGGATTACAGGCGTGAGCCACCGGGCCCGGCCTATAATATGTTTAAAGTTCTTGTGGACAAGTGCCCTTCTTTCTTAGTTTTCCCAGGTAGTCCTGTGTGTTTAGTCTTCTAGGTGAACATTAAAATCAAAAAAGTTGATATTTTATGGAAATAGTGTTGAATTTACAAATTAATTTGGTGATTACTCTCTGAGTGCTAACCCCTTAGGAGGCATAAAGTGGCTTAATCTGAAAAGCAAGGCCTAGATTGAATTTCATCCTGGCTGTTTTAATGGGTGTCTGACCTCAGAAAATTTATTTGCTTCTCAGTTTTTATATATATGAGAGGAGGACTTTAATGTCTGTCCTGTAGGATTGAGAGAGATAAAAAGCATAAAACGCCTTTTTGGGAGTAAACAATCCTTTCTTCACACCTTCCATTCTGGTCAGCTCACAAACCACTGAGAGAGAAGCCTCCAGGATCCTAGAGTGGAAGACCAGATGCCCAGACACAGGATATGCAGAAGTCAAAGTCAACCTTTCTAGGCCAACAGCTGTCCTGTCACTTGGTCAGTTAGTCTAATCGCAGTTTTCCAGGTGAGTTCCTCTTGACTTTCTTCTAGGGTTTTGCATGTGCCCTGGGGTGAACACCCTCTGACAGTGGGAAAAACTGTGTACTGTGCCAGGTCGCCTCAGGCCTACCTTTTCCCTCCATCCTTCCCCACCCCTCCCTTCTTCCACCCACTTTCACACTCCACCCCTTTTCTCCAGCCCCATCAACCTGCCTCTTCTTTCTCTTTCGCTTCCCTATCCCATCCTTGCCTGGCCCTTCTGCACTGGCAGTGGACCCTCAGAAGCCCTGGGAGAGAAGATAGCTGGGACAGGCTGATGTCTTGAGTCCTGTCCCTGGCTGTCTCTGAGGCTTGTAAGACTCCTAATTACGGCCGGGCGCGGTGGCTCAAGCCTGTAATCCCAGCACTTTGGGAGGCCGAGGCGGGTGGATCACGAGATCAAGAGATCGAGACCATCCTGGTCAACATGGTGAAACCCCGTCTCTACTAAAAATACAAAACATTAGCTGGGCATGGTGGCGCGTGCCTGTAATCCCAGCTACTCAGGAGGCTGAGGCAGGAGAATTGCCTGAACCCAGGAGGCGGAGGTTGCGGTGAGCCGAGATCGCGCCATTGCACTCCAGCCTGGGTAACAAGAGCGAAACTCCATCTCAAAAAAAAAAAAAAAAGACTCCTAATTACAGGAGTGACTCCAACTTGCTTTTCTGACAGGGCTAAATTTCCAAGGGTGGAGTGCAGGAATAGAGGCCTTATTTTCTCTTGGTCCTGGATCCTCAGTTCTGCTTTGCACTGGTTTTTATTGTTGATGTTGTCGTTGTTCGTATGTTTTGTAGAATGTCACTCAATTGGGATTTAACTGTTTTTGTCATTATTATACTGAGGTTATATGTTCTGGGGAGGAAAACCACAAAGGTAAAATGCCATTCTCGTATAAAAGGTGCATACTGTCAACTTATAACTGTCGAGACATAAAGCAATTTGTGAGATTGAAAAAGAGAAGGGTAATTAGTGTAATTTGAGTTTAGAGCAAAAATTTTATCAAGTTTGGACACAAAACTAGGTTTATGCCCAAGAAAGTAGCAGCCATCCCTTTTCTTTGGAGAGGTGAGGGTTTATTCTGTCACAGTTCCAGCAGAGACAAAGCATCCCTGTTGCTGAGGTAGTGTTTATCATAGCAATAGCGACTGCAAAAATAGTAGCAGCATAGTAGCATAGCAATGAGCAGAGCTTTTTTGGTCCCCATGTCTCTCATTCCAAGTGTTATGGACTCCTGTGGGTGGTAAAACATACCTGTTAATGGTGTTATTGGCATTTTCCCAAACTTCTTATCAGTTGATTTTGTTTCTGTTGCCATCTCTTTTCCCGTACTCCTTCATCTGCTCTATCTGCAAATCTCTTCCATTTCTGTCTTGTTTTCCTATTTAATTAAATATGATTCGCCCTTAAAAGTAGGAACTATATATTATTTTTATATTCATGTATATTCCAGATTATGTGTTTTAGATGCCTTTATAGAGGATATTTTATTTATTTATTTATTTATATTTTTTGAGACATGCTCTTTTTCTGTTGCCCTGGCTAGAGTGCAGTGGCGTGATCATAGCTCACTGCAGCCTCAGTATCCCAGACTCAAGCAATCCCGCCTTTGCCTCCCAAGTAGCTGGGATGATAGGCGTGTGCCATGAAGATATATTTAAATAGCCATTTGAGGCAGGTATCCATTCCAACAGTTCTTTGATGTTATTGAGACATGATACAGGCTGAATGAAAACATTTTATCTGAGTGCCATATGACTGGTGTGTCCTGGGATTATTGAACGTGTTTGAGAGCTCTAGTCTGTATCATATTATGTTGCTTTAGTAACAGGGAATAAAGCACATTTCAAAGGTGTGTTTATTATTTTAGGACTCAAGGCCAGAGGTGTGAACAAGGTGTCAACTATAAAGTGAAGATTTTTCTAAGGATGGACCCACACCAGAAGGTCCCTAGCATATATAACGGGAATACTTTACAGACTCCTGGGTATGAAAAAGTCTCTAAGTATAAGGACCAGTTAGAAAGGCACGAGGGTAGGCGCATGGAAGAAAGACGGTATAAATGCAGTGAATGTGGAAAGAAGTTTGCCCAGAGCTCGGGGCTTGTTCGACATCAGAGAATCCACACTGGAGAGAAACCCTATGAGTGTGATCACTGTGGAAAAGCCTTTAGCGTGCGCTCAACCCTCACTGTGCATGAAAGAATTCACACTGGTGAAAAGCCTTATTCCTGTAATGAGTGTCAGAAAGCCTTCAGTGTAAGGGCACACCTGATTATACATCAGAGAATCCACAATGGAGAGAAACCCTATGAATGTAATGAGTGTGGCAAAGCATTTAGTGTGAGCTCAGACCTTATCAAACATCAGAGAATCCATAGTGGTGAGAAACCTTATGAGTGTGATGAGTGTGGAAAAGCTTTCAGTGTGAGCTCAGCCCTCATCAAGCATCAGAGAATCCACACAGGAGAAAAGCCATATGAGTGTAAGGAATGTGGAAAGGCCTTCTATGTGAACTCAGCACTTATTAATCACCAGAGGATTCACTCTGGAGAAAAGCCCTATGAGTGTGGAGAGTGTGGAAAAGCATTCAGCCAGATCTCAACCCTTATTCATCACCAGAGAATCCATACTGGAGAGAAACCATATGAGTGTGAAGAGTGTGGGAAAGCTTTCCGTGGGAGTTCTAATCTTACTAAACACCAGAAAATACATGTCAAAGGAAAGTGTCATCAGTGATTTATGTGGGAAGTATATTCCAAAGGGCTTTTGTTACATCAGAAGATACCATCAAAAGAAGAGTATAGTAAAAGTTAATGCCTTAATTGACACTTTACCCTTGAAATATTGAAGTGAGAAATCACTGAAAAGTAGCTCCATCAGCATTGTGGCTCAGGCTCTAAAATCACATCTACTTCTGAGAATGTAATTTTACAACTCATAAGGTAAAGCCATTTAAAAACCATATGGTATAATGTAGTTTGTGTTGACTTAGAGCAAACCAACAATTCAAACATTTTTCTCTTGTGAGGAAGCCTTTTGTTGTTTTATTGCTATTGATGTTATGGATAAAACAGTAAATTTTGAAATTGGAAGCAATGTTGGTTGGTGAAAGAGGAAGGACATAGTTGAACCTGGAAAATAACAACCCATTGATCTTTCTTTGCCTTTGCTGTACCACTCTGCTCTTAGGATGATTAGATGTGTTTGTGACCTCTTGGCAGAAGATAGAGTATCTCTTTAGGTTGGAATCCCTATAGATAATTTTTAAGGTGATTCTTACATAGTCAGAAAGCTTCAAACCTTTTGACTTACTGACTCAATAAGCTTTTGAATTTGACTGAGGTTCCTCAACCAATGCAAACAAAAAGACAAGAACTTTCCAAGGAGATTTAAATGTTTCTGACTTCTGACCTTTGTTCATAGCTGATCATAGCTCACTACTGTGTGCAGTGTCATATAGGCAAAGGCTCTGAGGTATAAGAATGGGACACCTGGGGAATTGTCGAAGTCGGTGTTGGTTTTAGGATGACAATGTGAAGCTCAATACCTGATGCAACCAAGAGAGCTCAGATTTGATAGGTGTGTTTGATTTTGAAAATGTTTTTGTTGTGTGTGGGAATCCTACTACAGCTGTCCACCAGACTGTAATCTGACTTCTTAACCCTAATCCCCAAAGCCTATATTTGCACATGTACTTTGTTACTATTTTTTTTTCCTTTTGAGACAGGGTCTTGCTCTATCACCCAGGCTGCAGTACAGTAGTGTGATCCCACCTCACTGCCACCTCAGCTTCCTGGGCTCCAGTGATCCTCTTAACCTCCCAAATAGCTAGTTCTACAGGTGTGCACCACCATGTCTGCTAATTTTTTAGTTTTTGTAGAGACAAAGTCTTATTATGTTACCCAGGCTGGTCTCCACCTCCCCTATTCAAGTGATCCTCCCATCTTATCCTCCCTAAGTGCAGGAATTACAGGCATGAGCCCCCGGGTTAGGCTACTTTTCTATTTTAACAGTAATTTCTCCCTCCTGAGTAATAGTCCTGAAATTTTTTATCCTAAAATTTAATTCATGTGAGGTTCAAGATGAATATGCCAAATCAGTGGAAATTGCAGATTGCTTTGATGGTTCACATTTGGAATAAATTGTAGAGAACACTATCTGTGAAGGTGAATGATGTTCACTTCTCAGAAAGAGACTGTGTTGCAAAGGGATGGCCAGTTTCCATGAATTATCCTAATTAGCACTTCAGGCAGGTCAGCTATAAAACACTCTGGACTTCATGAAGCTCTGAGCCAACTTGTGGCCAGTAGGCACTAAGGTCAGAGATGCATGTGAAAAAGCACATGATGAAGCCTCTGATATTGGAGTAGTGCCTACCACCCTGCACAAGGCCTGGATATGGGGATTGAAGACAAAGAAGATCATGGTTCTGGAGCTCAGGTTGGGGAAATGGACCTCAGTCAGGGAATGCGGCACATTAGAGAAGGTAAAACACATACTGTACTTATAGCAGAAGTGAAGGGCTTCAGGAAGTTCTCTTTGTTGTGCTAAGTTCATGTGTGAATTCCTTTGCCTGCTTCTTCCTGTCTTTGGCAATTGAAGGAGACTAGTTTTTCCTCAATTTGACCTATAACCCATTTCTGTGCTGTTATCTTTAATGTTTTTAGTGTTTATCTTTCTAACCCCAGCTGTCTTCGTTTGTTTCTAGAATGGAGGCTTACAGACAGAGTCATCTGGCTGGAGGACACCCTTCTGGAATCAGTACTGAAATGAATGCCATATCCCACTCCAAACCAGCATGACTATAAATACTAAGCAGTGAGTGTTATTCTGAAGACTTTGAAGGAGAAGCTATTTCTGAAAATAAATGTATTTTGTTGAGGAATTTAACCATTAAGGGATCAGGATATGTGTACTATGGTTATTTCTTTCGAGCTCAAAGTAAGGTACTAGTGATTATTTTTTTTTAGGTTGGGTATTGTGCCAGGTGCTAGGAATACAAAAATCAGTGAAAAAAGCACCCTAATTTCGGGGGGCTTACAGTCTGTTTGGTGGCAGGGAGAAGGGAGTAGATAGAAAACAGCAAATACTGTAATAAAACCACTGAATTTGTAGAGTAGTTTGCACCGAAGAAGATTTAACAGTGACTTACAAAAACAATGGAAAAGGTTTTGGAGGAGGACGAAAGCTTGGAGGAAAAAATGAGTTCTTTAGCCACATAATAAAGAAGGAGGGAAGGCACAGTGGCAATAGCATATGAAAAAGCATAGTGCCTCTGGGGGGAAAGAAGGAAGTTTTCAAGGACGTTGATTATGTTTCAAGGATCATAGAATGTGCATATGAAAGTAGCATATTATAGCTAGACCATGATATTCTTTGTTTGTTCTCCTAAAAAGCTTGAAACATATTCTCTAGGCCAGTGTTTCTGTGCAGTAAGAAACACATTTTATGTTGTGAACTCAGTGTACCATTTTTGGGAGAGGCCATCCTTCTTGGGCCTTGCACTCCTACCTGCTTTGCTGAGTGTGCCAACATTGCAAGGGCATGGCAGCTCTTTTACTCAGGGCACTTTTTAATTGTTATTCAGCTAGTAACCTTGAAAGATGAGGTGACATCTCTTGGAACAAGCGTAGGTTAGCTTGCTTGCTTACTTAATTCTTATTACAGAACACTGTTTGGTATTCTTTTGGAAAGTTCCTATTCAATTCTTGTACGTGTTTGTAGGAATTATTTATATATCCTGGATATGAGCTCTTTTCATAGAAGATGCAAATATTATCTCCATCTCCATAGCTTGCCTTTTATTCTCTTAATGGTGTCTTTTGATGAATATAAGTTTTTAATTCTAATATAGCCCAGTTTATCAGTCTTTTCTTTCTCACGTGTCTTGTTTTGTGTCTTTTGAAGAATTCTTTCTCTGCCTTAAGATCATGAAGATAATCTCTACCATTTTAAAAACTTTTCTAATTTGCTTTCTCATTTATATCTGTAATCCATTTGAAATTTATTTTTCTGCCTGAGTGAGGTAAAGTCTAATTTCATTCTTTTCCCATATAAATATTCTTTTCATCCTTCATCACTTATAGAAATGCCTGTCATTTACCACTGTTCTTAATTAATGCCAATTTGTCATTAATTTTCCAAAAATGCATGGATCTGTTTCTAGTTTCTCTGTTATGTTCCATTGCTTTCTTTGGCTATCCCTGCATCAATACCAGATTTTCCTAATGAGTGTAGCTTTACATTGTTCTGGTATCCAGTAGAGCAAAACATCCCACCTTGAAGAGTCAGACTCCAGGCCAGGTTTCTACGTGTCGTTTTTCAGGCCCAACCATAGGGAGTTACAAAGGCCTTATGCCTCATGAAGGAAAGTTACCTGCTCATGCCAGATTTGGGGCACAGCCAATGCATTGCATGGATTCAACCAACTGTGTATTGTCAGTATTCAAAAATAAATAAATAAGTTATCTTGATCCTGATCTTCAGAACCTGCCTTACCTGAAAATTTAACATTTCCAAACTACCTATGTGTGAGCCAGCCAGCACTAGCTGAGAAGAGTTTCACATTTTCTTGACCCTGTTCAACCTGCATAAAAACAAGACTTTAGAACAGGTCTTACTTGGTGGTTGCACAGTTCAATAAAACATTTTAGGTTGAACTCCATTGATATCTGGTTTCTAAAATAATAAAATATTTTTAAAATACAGTATAACAACTATTTATACAGCATTTGCATTATATTAGGTATGATCAGTAACCTTGAGATGATTTTCAAGTATATAGGAGGATTTGTGTACTTATCAGCAAATACTATGCCATTTTACATGAAGGACTTATGCATGCTGAGGTGTCCTGGAACCAGTCCCCAACAGATACCGAGGAAAGACTATATACAGTCAGTTCTCATTACTTATAGTTAGTTGGATCCTATGTTTGCCACAAACACCGAATTAATAAGTACTAAACTGTTGTTTCTAGAGGAGATGCAGGGTTAAATTTCTGTGAGCCTTTAGTCACAACATTTTCATCAGTTCATATGTCATTTGCATTGTAACCATTTGTTTGCCAGCATCATAAAACAAACCAGTCTATCTCATCAGGGTTTGAAAGCAGATCTTTGTGTATACCATGTAACTCTTTTGTGGCTGGCTTATTTCTTTCAACATGGTGAGATGTATCCATGTTATTGAATATAGTTATAGTTCATTCTCCCATGAAATTTCTAACTTAGTGAAGCATTTCTACATGAGGCTAAGAGAGTATGTTCAGGGATTTGCTTTACATAATCTTGCTTTTGATAATCAAAAGGGTTAGACTTAAAGAATCTGAATGGAAAGTTAAATGATCATCAAGTAGTATCTCTCAGATTTCACACACAGTAAGCAAGTATTCACTTAAGATTCAGGATTGGCCGGGCGCGGTGGCTCAAGCCTGTAATCCCAGCACTTTGGGAGGCCGAGGCGGGTGGATCACGAGGTCAAGAGATCGAGACCATCCTGGTCAACATGGTGAAACCCCGCCTCTACTAAAACTACAAAAAATTAGCTGGGCATGGTGGCGCGTGCCTGTAATCCCAGCTACTCAGGAGGCTGAGGCAGGAGAATTGCCTGAACCCAGGAGGCGGAGGTTGCGGTGAGCCAAGATCGTGCCATTGCACTCCAGCCTGGGTAACAAGAGCGAAACTCTGTCTCAAAAAAAAAAAAAAAAAAAAAAAAAAAAAAAAGATTCAGGATTGAATTCTGTGAAAAGCATCTGTTATCACATATTCTTTATAGCTACCTCGGATTCTTTTTGTAATGATTTAGGGGATGGATGCATGAATAGATAGCTAAACTTTACTCTTACCCAGATATAAAGCCAACCCACTTCAGCATGAGCATGAGTAGTAGACGAATTTCTTTCTAAGTAAACACAATTTATTCCTCAGGAAAAAACTCTGGATCTTCTACATCACAGTTTGGGTGCTTAGTTGCGATTCCAAACTTCTTTATCGAAAAGTTGGAAAGCTTCAGCCTGGAAGATGTTTAGAACAAGTCGCACTTGGTGGCTGCACAGTTCACTAAAACATTTTAGGTTGAGCTCTATTGACGCCTGATTTCAAAACGTATTTCCATTACTATAACTACTTCCAATCTTTCCCTCCTTTGACCTCCCATAGCACACTGTTTCTTTCTTAGAGGATTTATCTTTTGTTTTGGTTTGTTTGGGTTTTTTTTGTTTTGAGCCAGTGTCTCACTTTGTCGCTCAGCCTGGGATACAGTAGCAGGATATCGACTCAAGGCAACTTCTAATTCCCAGGTTTAAGCAATTCTTATGCCTCAACCTCCTGAATAGCTTGGCCTACAGGCATGCACCACCATGCCCAGCTAATTTTTGTACTTTTCATAGAGATGGCGTTTCACCATGTTGCCCAGGCTAGTCTCGAACTCCTGAGCCCAGGCGATCTGCCTGCCATGGCCTGCCAAAGTGCTAGGATTACAGGCTTGAGCCACTGTGCCTGGCTGTTTTACTTTGTATCTGTCTCTAGTCCTGCTCCTTTGTGAGTTCTTTGACTACAGGATTATTATTATTCTTCTTTATGGATTCTTTGCAGCCCTGCATATGGTGAGATAGCTTGAGATTGCACAAGTCATCTTGGGCTATTATGATCAATTAATTTTTTATTATGTAACCAACAATATCCCATATCTCAGTGGCTTGCAATAACATAGCTTTATTCTTATCACACATCAGTTATGGGTCATTTGCTGTTGTGCAATACATTCTCTCTATTCTAGGATCCAGGCTACAGGAGAGTACTACCTTGAATGTGCTGTTCTTATGGCAATAGAAAAGAACAATTGTAGAATTATGTGATGGATTTAAATTAGCTACTCAGGAGGAGCATATGTCACTTTCACTTCATTAGCTAAAACAAGAAAAATTACGAAGCCTATTTTCTATGGGATGGGGAATATAATCCTTACAAAGAAGGCAGTGTGTAATTAAGAACAATAACATACTCTATCATTGAAATATTGTATATACTCCGAGAGCCAATATTTAGGGAATGCTTTCTCTACCAGGGCTTTTCTTGAATGTCTTATATGTATATTTTTCTCAATGAACAACAATGTTATGAGACAGATACTTCTGTATTCTCATTTTACAGCTGAAGAAGTTGAGGAACAGAGACATTGAATACCTTGTCCAAGATCATGCAGTTAGGAAATAAATGGTAGAGCCAGTGAAACCAGAAGTCTGACTTCACAACCTTTTCTCTTAACCACAGTGCTGTATTATGAGAGTTTTAATCTGAAGGTTTATTTTCATGTACCATGCTGGGCTTTCAAGAGTTATGAAGGTGCTAGTAAAAACTCTAAAAGTGAGATTCAGGAGCCCTTGGTCTCATCCTGTCTTTACCTCTGAGTAGCCATATTACCTAGACTCATGCCCCCTACCTGGGCCTCACTTTCTATATCCTTACAAATAATGCCCCCTACCTGGGCCTCACTTTCTATATCCTTACAAATAAGGTAAACAGAACAGATATTCTCTGATACCCCTTCAGCTTTGAATTTTTTATTCTTTCTCCAAGTGCATAGTAAAATACTTTGCTGATGTTGCTGTGATGACCTCTTTCATCTTCTGCTTTCTATGTTACTATCTTCATAGTAGATCTTGTATCAGTATTGAATCTTCCCCAACCCTCTTCCTTCTATTTTACTTTAATGATACTACTATTACTACTACTTTCTACCATTTATTGAGACCTACTGTTTCAGAACAGGAAAATAAACCCGAAGAAAACTGAATGAAGAAAGTACTAAAAATAAGAGCAGAAATTAATGAAAAAGCAAACATATATCCTTACTTAGAGCCTTCATATATAAATAATGTGTTTTAGATAGGTTCTCTCGGAAGGCTGCCCATATATATTACATTAGAATTCCACTTTCTGTCTCCAGGGAAAAGGTGCTAATTGCATAATCAACTTGATCTTTCAGATAGTGACTCCTGACCTTAAACAAGGAGTCTGTTTCAAAGCAGAGTTTTCCAGAAGAAGTCCAACACAGAGTGATGTCCAGGGGACTAAATAGAAACATTTTTCAGGGACCCAACACTGAACAAGTTCATGGGCTTGTGAATAGTTTACCCAAGTGAGGGGACATCCGCCCTTGGAAAAAGCACAACAGACATTGCCTGAAGCTGAGGAGAATATCACTGATAAAGGAACCTGAGACACCTGGGAGAATTTGCTCTGAAATTTAGTCTTGCCAATGCTCTGAGAGTGGGAAACCATCCATTCAGTTTGCACATGATTTTCAACTTCAGCAACTGTAATAAAAGAAGCAGCTTCAAGGTGGGCGCGGTGGCTCAGGCCTGTAATCCCAGCACTTTGGGAGGCCGAGGCGGGTGGATCACGAGGTCAAGAGATCGAGACCATCCTGGTCAACAAGGTGAAACCCCGTCTCTACTAAAAATAAAAAAATTAGCTGGGCATGATGGTGCATGCCTGTAGTCCCAGCTACTCGGGAGGCTGAGGCCAGAGAATTGCTTGAACCCAGGAGGCGGAGGTTGCGGTGAGCCGAGATCGCGCCA
>NW_016107996.1:224934-229362 GCF_001604975.1 Cebus imitator
AAAAAAAAAAAAAAAAAAAAAAAAAAAAAGCAGCAGCTTCTCAGTGTAAAGTTAGTGGAAAAGTCATTGTTACGAAAATATCCCTCCCTATTTAAAAAAGCCTTAACACACCAGCAGCCCTGACTTAAACACCAGCATGTCCAAACTGGAATGTGTATCCTCAATATGGAAAGACCTTCAGTGTAAACCCAAGTCCCATGAAACAGCAGATAAGCCATCCTGCAGAGGACTTGCATGAGAGTAAAGACTGTGGCAAAATCTTCAGATACTGCATCTTGTCAGACATCAGAGAAGTCTTGTGGATATCTTCAGTGTGGAAGGCCTTCTGTGTGAGCTCAGTATTATTGAACATAAGTAAATTCATTTTGGACAAGAGCCTTATCTAAATTTGTGGGTGTAGCAAAGTCTCACAGTGCTGTGACAGCCTTATTAAGCATCAGAGAATCTGTACTGGAGAAAAATCCTATAGATCCGAAGAAGATAATAAAAGGTTCATTGTGGTTCAGCTCTGGTCACCCACCAGAGAATCCACACCAGAGAGCAGCACCATTATGAATGTAGTATGTGAGGGAAGGCCTTTTTTTGGAAGCTAGGACTTACCAATCATCAGAGTACCCATGCTGGAGAGAAAATTTATAAATGTAAAAATGTAGGAAGGCCTTCACCAAAAGCTCAGTCTTATGCATCAGAAAATCCACACTGGAACAAAACTGTATACACATGACCACCATAGTGTTAGCTCATTACTTAAAGGGCGTCAGGATTCCCATATGGGGAAAAGCTGTTTGTAAATTATATGGGAAAACCTTCAGTCAAAGTTCAGATCTTATCCAGCATCAGAGTCCTCACTAGATGGAAGCCTTATGACTTGGACAAATGTAAGAAACATTTTGATAAACCCACCGTTTACTAAGCAACAGAGGATACACAACAAAAATGCACCTCAATAATCAAATATGTGGTAAAGAGATAGAGGAATTTTTCAGCATCACTTGTTATGATTAAATAGGAGTAGTAACAATGAAAATTTCAAAAAAAAAAAAAGACTAAATGCATATAATCACTTTAGCATTATTTTGTGGAATTAAAGATAAATATTATTAGAAAAAGATTGTCATGTCACTTAATGGGCAAAGTTGAGGAATTAAACTTCTGTGACCAGTCTCTATGGATATTTAACTGTCTTTGATACTGTTAACTTTTTATTTTCTGTAGTAAAGGTAGAGAGTAAAGGTAAGTCTTTATAACTAATCACATAACTATAACCTAGATAATCCAAACATTATTGACTATGTTGTTGTTTGTTTGGAATTCATAATACTCATTAAAATTTTTCTAAGAATGATTTTGACATTTATTCCTGAGACCCAATAAGTGTATCACTTCTTCCAGACTTACTCCCTTTTATTTTTTATGATGTTAGTGTCAGAAATGATGGAAATAAATGTGTATTTTGGCAAATCATTTCCCAAAATTTCCTATTCCTTTGTTTAAAAAAAAAAAAAAAAAGATGTAGAAATGTGAATAGTCTGTGTGAACCTGCAATATGCTGAGCAACAGGCCTTGTTGCCCTCGTTTAATCAGTTTGTGTCCCTAGTATACAAAATAATGACTGATACAGAAAAAGCCCTTAAAACATGCTTGTTGAATGACTGCTCCAGGGGTTCTGTTTGTGGGTTGGCTCAATCCAGCTTACAGAGGGGCCTCTAATTAAGTTTGCCATAGGATTCTACCCTCTTCCCAGACCTGATCAGTGAATAACTTCAGGTGCTCAGTGTGGACTGATTATGAACTCACTGCATGGCACATCGTAATCTTTGGTCCGTGTGACCTTGCTTTCATTCCTACACACTTTTTCTCCATTCCTTTCATCCCAATCCTATTTCTCCCATCCTTAAATACTTAATTTACAAAATTGGTCTTGTGTTAATAAGTATCATTCTATGCCATTCTACTTTTTGAGATTTATTCGTGTTGATATATGAAGGTCTAGTTCACCCCTTTAATTGCTGTACAGTGATTGAATGTATTGATTCATTCCTCTAATGAAGGTCATTTTAAACAACTCTTTATAATAAAACAGTCTTGCTCTGAACACCTTTGGGAGTGTTTTTCTGAGGAACATACAAAGGAGCCAATTGCTGGGTCACAAGTATTTACAGTGTCAATATCACTAGAATGTAATGATTTCTGTTCTTTGTGAACTAAGAAACTGTCTGGCATCTTAGCCTTATCATGATAGCCTCTTTTCTGCAGGGACTTCTGAGAGCAACTGTCACTTAACACAAATTTATGATACAATCCTGGGAATTAGAAGTGCAAAATGCGTATTACTGGGCTAAAATTTTTTTTTTTTTTTCGGAGCAGAAGAACTTGAAGGGTAAAATCAAGATGTCAGCAGAGATGCATTCATTTAGGGGACTTAATGGGGAGAGTCTGTTTTATTGTCTTTTCCAGGTTCCAGGGGTTTTTCATGTCCCTTAGCCCTATTTCTCCATCTTTAAAGCCAACATTGAGCTGAATCTTTCTCACATCATATTATTCCACGTTTTCTTTGGTTTCTCTTCTTCTACTTTTAAGGATACTTGTAGTTACACTGGACCTACACAGATAATATAAGATAATCTCCCTATTTTAAGGTCAGGTGATAGGGAACCTTAAACTTTCCTCTTGCCATATAACATCATAGTCACAGATTCTGGAGATTAGGACATAGACATATTTGGGTGGGTGGGGAAATTTCTGCCTACTACATTAGCCTAGGCTAAAAATGTGCCCCCCATGGTTTGGTTTCTAGTTAGAGTTGCCTTCTTGTTATTTACTCACATGGGAAAGAGAATGAGAAAGTTATTTGGTGTCTCTTATAAGGGTAGTAATCCCATTATGAGTGCCCCACCATCATGACCTCATCTAACCCTAGTTACTTCCCAATGCCATCCCAGTGGAATTTAGGACTTCAATATGCGAATGGGAGCAGGGACAAAAACATTCAGTTCATAACAGCATGTAATGGGAATACCATAGGAGAAGAGAAAAAGGAACAGAAGAAATATTTGAAGCAATAATGACTGAAATTTTTCCAAAGTTAAACACCAAGCCACAGATACAGGAAGCTCAAGAGAATATGAAGCAGAATAAACAAAACATCTACACCTAGGCATATAATATTCAAACTGCAGAAAATCAGAGGAATAAAATCTTAAGCTAAAGGAAAAATTACTTTACCTATATAGGAGCCAGGATGAGAATTACGTTGGCCTTCTCTTCAGAAAGCATGCAAGCAAGAAAAGAGTGGAGTGAAATATTTAAAATGTTGAAAAAAAACTCACCAATCTAAAATTCTATATTCAGCAAAATTATCCTTCAAAAGTGAAAGAAAAAAAATACTTCCTCAGACAAAAAGTGGGAGAATTTGTCACCCATAAACATAATTTGCAGGAAATGTTAAAAGTTCTTTGGAAAGAAGAATAATGATACAGATCGGAAATTGTGATGCGCATAAAAAAAGAGCTTTAGAGATGGAATAAATGAAGATAAAATTTTATTCTTAGCTGATCTGACATAACAGTTTGTTCAAAATAATAGCAACATATTTGATGATTACAGTTAGGTGAAATCAGTGACAGCAATGTTACGAGGAACAAAAGGGAAGAATTGGAAATATTCTATTATAAAGCATATGCACTACCCGTAAAGTATGTAAATGGATTTGGATTTGTTGTAAAAGTGTATTGGAAACTGCAGAACAACCACTAAAAAAAGAAAAGAATAATTGACATACTAAGAAAGGAGGAAAAATTGAGTCAGATAAAATGCTCAGTTAAAACCAGAGAAGATAGATGAACAGTGGAAAACAAAAATAGAAATAGCAAGAACAATGAATTAGAAAAACGTAACAAATATGGTAGATATTAATCCCACTATATCAGTGATCACCTTAAATATCAGTGGTCTATATACACCATTAAAAAAAGACTTAGATCAAAAAATAACACTCAACTATATGTTGTCTTCAAGTAACTCTTTAAGTATGAAGACATGATAGATTAAAGGGATGAAGAAAGATACACCATAATAGCACTAATCTAAAGAATAATAGAGTGCTATGTTAACTTCAATACTAAGTCAATTTTGGAGCAAGAAAAATTATCGGGGCCAAAGAGGGGCATCACATAATCATAAGAGAGTCAGTTTCTCCAAAAAAGAACAATTCTTGATGTATATTCACCTAACAACAGCATCAAAATATATGAAGCAAAAACTGATAAAATCACAAGAATAAATAAATGAATCCACTATTATAGTTGTACTCTTTAATATACCTCTATCAGTAAATGACAGATCCAGCAGGCAAAAAAATCAGTGAGAATATAATTGAACAGCAGTAGATGTCAAGTGGAACTAGTTGACATCTTTTTTTTTTTTTTT
>NW_016107996.1:230412-237045 GCF_001604975.1 Cebus imitator
AAATTAATGAAATTGAACATAGGAAATCAGAGAGAAAATCAGTGAAACCAAAACCTGGTTCTTTTATGGATCCTATAGCTACTAAAAGTGTGATAAGTGAATATTATGAACAACTTTGTGCCCACAAATTTGAAAATCTAGATGAAATGGATCAATTGTCACTGCAATCCAGCCTGGGCAACAGCATGAGAACCTGTCTCAGAAAACAGGCAAGTGAAAAAAAAACAAAAAAACAAAAAACAAGACAGACTAAGCTGAGGAAAGAATCTCAGAGCTTGAAGACTGATCCTTTAAATCAACCCAGTCAGAAAAAAGAATTTTAAAAAAATGAACAAAACCTTTGAGGAATATGGAATTATGCAAAGAGACCAAACCTATGACTCACTGGCATTTCTGACAAGGATAGTAAGCAACTTGGAAAGCATATTTGAGGATATAATCCATAAAATTCCTCCAACCTTGCTAGAGAGGTCAACAGGTAAATTCAAGAAATTCAGCTCAGCTACGTGTGGTGGTTCACATCTGTAATCCCAGCACTTTGGGAGGCGGAGGTGGGCAGATTGATTGAGGCCAGGAGTTTGAGACAACCTTGGCCAACATCGTGAAACCCCGTCTCTGCTAAAAATACAAATAGGCAGACGTGGTGGTGCATGCTTGTAATCCCAGCTACTTGGGAGGCTGAGGCATGATAATCAGTGGAACCCAGAAGGTGGAGGCTGCAGTGAGCTGAGATCGCACCACTGCACTCCAGCTTGGGTGACAGAGTGAGACTGTGTCTCAAAAAGGAAGGGAGAGAGGGAGGGAGGGAGGAATTTAGCTCCCTGCAAGATGCTATACAAGATGAGCATCCCTCAGATACATCAAGCTCAAAGTGAAAGAAAAACTTTAAAGCCAGCTAGAGAAAAGGGTCATGTCACAAAGGGAATCACATCAGGCTAACAGCAGAAACATTACAAGCCAGGACAGATTCAGGGCCTATTTTCAGTATCCTTAAAGAAAAATTCCAGCTGGGTGTGGTGGCTCACTTCTGTAATCCCAGCACTTTGGAAGACTGAGGTGGACAGTTCACTTGAGGTCAGGAGTTCAAGACCAGCCTGGCCAACATGGTGAAATACTGTCTCTACTAAAAGTACAAAAATTAGCCAGGCATGATGGCAGACGCCTGTGATCCCAGCTACTCTGGAGGCTGATGCAGGAGAACCACTTGAACCCTGGAGGTGAAGGTTGCAGTGAACTGAGATCGTGCCACTGTACTCCAGCCTGGGTGACAGAGCAAGACTCCAAAAATAAGTAAAATTTTTAAAATGTTAGCCAAGGTGTTTTAGATATTGATCTCTTTCTTCAAATGCCTAAAACTAAGTAAATGTAAATTTCTCCCTTTAAAAATTAACTTCTCCATCATTTCAAACCTTAAAAATAGATGTTTATCTTTTTCCCCCCTCACATTTTCATGGTATACTCTTTCAGAAGGTAACCTGATATTACCTTCACAAGCAGGAAACTTGTGACGAAACAGGAGAACACAGAGATATACCTGATAATTGGAATATAACAGAGTCAAGGGCAGAAATTCTCCTGCCTGGGGAGGCTGAGGCAGGAGAATTGCTTGAACCCAGGAGGCAGAGGTTGCAGTGAGCTGAGATTGCACTATTGCACTCCGGCCTAGGTGACAAGAGAGAAACTCCATCTCAAAACAAACAAACAAGACCACATACATGAACTTAGTATCGGCTTTAGAGAAGGCTTCTCCCGTTAAGCTCATGTCCTTGTTCCATCCCTCCAATGTCATTTTATGTATCCCAATCTAACATAAGATATACTTTTCATATTTGTTGTATTTATTGATTGCCCAAGCTAGAACGAATGCTGTACAATGGAAAGGATCTTTTGCATTGTTCACTAATATATTTCAAACACCTAAAACAGCTCCTGCACATGGTAGGCCTCTAACATTTATGGATTTAATGAAGGAATAAACTACTCACTCTTGTCACAAGTCTTCTTACTTGTATGGGTTCTTGGCAGCATTTGCCATTTTCCCCTTATCATTTAATTCTTATTTCCCAGGATGCCCTCAGAAGGCTCTTGTTTAAACTCCAGCAGAAACCAGGCAGGATGACTTGGACAAAAGAAAGGCTGCTGGTCAACTGTGCCATGGCCCTGGGGTCAGCAGGAGTCTGTGATTGTAAGGTGAAGTTGGAAGAGGACCACCCCAGGAATCAGGGTCTCAGCCTTGCGCAGAACCAGCCTGTTGCCTGGGATATGTAGGCAGCAGTTCAGATGCTTCTGCTACCAGGATTCCCCAGGGCCCTGTCTGGGGCTGGGCCTGCTTGGAAACCTGTGCCATCAGTGGCTCAGGCCAGATACACATACCAAGGAGCAAATCCTGGAGCTGGTGGTGCTAGAGCACTTCGTGTCTGTCCTTCCTGAGGAACCAGGGCTGGCTGCAGCAGCATAATCCAGAAAATGAGGAGGAAGCACTGATTATGCTGGAGGATCTGGAAAGAAAGAGGAATATATATGTAAGAAGAGACTGGTCTGATGTGGTTGTGGGGAACTGGGAGCAAAACATTCTCAAAAGTGTGAGGCTCAGAGAACAATGGGAAGACCCAGCATTCAGCAGGAAACAGGGCATTTTGTTAAGCCAGACTTAGCAAAAAGAAGGGAGGAGTGGGGAACATAGCAGATTCAGGGAGGCTGGCTAAAAATACAGAAGACATTTTATGGGCATTGTGCTCCTTACCTTACAGATCACTCAGGTCCCAGCAACAAAAAGAGGTAGGTGGCATTATTCCCGTTTGCCCACATAAAAACTGAGTTCAAAAACGGCTAAGGGCACACAGCCAATAAGTAAAGTGACAGAAACAAGATTTGGTCAAACCTTGCTTTGCTTGCCTTTCTGGCTGCTTCTCAGTATCCTGGGAGGTAAATAAGGCTTTGGTTTCTCTTCTTCCTAGTCTCTCTAGGGGAATATTTCTTGTGGACTCCTTCCTGAGGTTTAGACTCTGTTAAAGTCATGGTATCCTTCAGGCTTAATGAGAGATGCTTGTCTCCAGGTTTCAGCCTATGCTCTGGAACAGAAAGTCCTTTTGCAAACGATGACCATTCAGACACCAGGCGAAGACTCTTCATACACTTGGGTTCAGCCCCCAGAGATCCACTTCAAGGAAAAAGGACCTGAGCCCCAACCACTGGAGGAACAAGGTGAGGCAAGAACTTCTCTAGGGGATTTCAACTGAAATGAACACTGAGTGGGTTATTTTTGCATTGCGACTTGTTAATTACTTTTACTGAGGGTTATGAAAGTATATGGTAAAGGTGACTTTCTAGGTAATAATTATTTTAAAGGCTAGAGGTCATCTAAGCACAGCCTCAGTAATGTGGCCAGTGTTAAATATCCATAGTTCAATTTTTTTATATAGTCTGATAATCAATGTTACTTTCAGATATTTTGATGGTTACATTCAGTATTTCTCATAGAGTACTAATCTATAAAATTGTATTGATTTTTTTGAAAGTTACCTTTTATTATTACCAAATAAGTATATATGCATTATAGAAAGAAATTCAAAGTAGCAACATGAGAAAATAAAGCATTATATTCTACCACCCAGAGATTACGACTGATGACTTTTATATATGTACATCTTTTTCCATGTTTATATGTGTATATATTTGTGTGTGTAGATATATGCATATATACATATACCTTTTACAAAAATTAGATCATATTATATATGGTATTTTATAACCGATTCTATTCAGTTAATAATCTTCTCCTTTCCCTGTCAATATATTTTAATGTTACCTGAATTCAGTCCAAATTCAAATTGGCCCATTTTTTCCATAATGTCTTTAAAGTGGATTTGCCCAAACCAGAAGCACATGATACATGTGGTTGTGATGCTTTTTAATTTTTGACTCTGGAGCAGTCCTCCTGTCTCTTTTTCCCCCCATAACATAGTCTCTCTGATGAGTCGGGGCTAGTTGTCTCACTCTCTGAAATTTTCTGTTTCTTCATTATGTCACTTCACATTCCCTATATTTCCTATAAACTGCAAATTAGATCAAAAGGCTTGAAGGATTCAAGTTAAACATTTGGGGATTGAATTAATATTAGATGACCCACTATTAAATCATTTTCTTGGGATAACAAGAGTCTTATCCCTCCATTGAATAGCTAATTTTCTCCTTCATCACATGTGCAGAACTTACCCAGCGTGAGGGGCTTCACAGTAAGGAAAAACCCTATAAATGTAAAGAGTGTGTGAAAAACCAGTCAAAAGGCAGGACTCTTCTAACATTTTAAAATCCACATTGGAGAAAAGTGCCATCAATGTAGTAAACGTGGCAGATGTTTTAGTCAGAGATCAGTTCTTATGAAGCATCAAAGGCTCCACACTGGAGAGAAACCTTTGAAATGTGGGAAAGCCTTCTGCCATAGTTCATACCTCATTCAACATCAGCAATTCCACAACAAAGAGAAACTTTATGAATGTAATGAATGTGGAAAAGCCTTCAGGCAGCATTCATATCTTACTGAATATCAACGAATTCACAGTGAAGAAAAACCCTATGAGTGTAAAGTATTTGGAAAAGCTTTCACTAAGTATGTAGGACTTAACTAACAGCAGAGAATCCACACTAGAGAGCAACCTTTTGAATGTCCTGTATGTGGATGAGCCTTTAGCCAGAGCTCAGAACTAATAATACATCACAGAATCATTCATTCAGGGGAAAAACCCTATGAATGTGCTGAGTGTGGAAAAGCCTTTAGTGTGAGCTCAACTCTGATCATACATCAGAGAAGTTACACTGGGGAGAAGCCCTATAAATGTGACAAATGTGGTGATGCCATTAGTTAAAGTTCAGGCCTTAATAAACACAAGTTAGGAGGCAAGCATGGAAACCCTCCTGAGCCAAGAAAATATAAATGTGATGAGTGTGGAAAGACCTTTACTCAGTCAACTGGTCTGAGGAACCATAAGAGAATTGACACTGGGGATAAGACATACCAGTGCCCTGAGTGTGGAAAGGCCTTCACAAGGGGAGAGCATCTTATCAAACACCAAGGCATTCACAAGGTGAAGCCCTGTCAGTATAAGTGTGTAGCAAAGCCTTCGGTCAGAAGATGGGTCTTAGTCACCATCTCAGAATCCACACAGGAGAGAAACCTTTTGAGTGTTCTGAATGTGAGCGAGCTTTCTGCTGGAAGTTAGATCTCAGCAAATATAAAAGAGTTCACTCCGAGGAAAAACCCTATGAATGTGAAGAGTGTGGTAAGGCCTGTAGGTAGAGAGCAACACTGGTGCAACATCAGAGAAGCCACATTATGCAAAGACCTGGGAGTGGACTGAGTGGTGCAAAGCGTACAGTGGAAGCTCAGCCCTGATTATATACACCAGAGAATCCACTACAACTGAACATCTTGCCCAGTTATTTGGTGACAACTTCAAGGAGTATCCACGATTTTTTTTTAACTGAGATAAAATGTTTTTTGGATTTCATTGTTTAAGAACATCATGGATGCCACATTGAAGGCTTTTTATAAAAATCACAAATACTGTGAGAGTTGAGAAATTAGAAAAATTAACGTCAAGGAATTTACCTGTAATTACCTTTTTTAAATGCAATGAAGTATCAGTACAATAAAAAAGTACACAAGGGCAGTTGTTTAAAAATTATATTTTTCTACTGAATTCTTCTTTTCTTTTCTTTTGAAGCCATTTCAATTTACCCACATTCTCACCAACACTTATTATTTTCATATATAGGGGTGTGTGTGTGTGTGTGTGTGTGTACACACATATATAGTGACACCATATCTGTTAGTATAGCATACATACAATATACATGAAAAGTAACACGTGTTATGTGTACAACTCTCTCTCTCCCCCTCTATATATAGCATGTATATATATATGTGTGTGTGTATATATATATGCTATTCTAACAGATGTGAGGTCATGTAACATTTTTATTTATATATGTCATTGGTAGACATCTGGTGGTGATGGTGATGGTAGTGGTGGGGCTCTTGTTAATTAGGAAAGAGATAATGACTATTGGAATTGGCACTTGGAAACTCTGGCTCACTAACGGCAGGCACTAAACTGTATCTAGTTTTTCAGTGTTATTTGTCTCTGGTTCTCCTACACTAACCTTTAATTCCAACAGAATTCACATCTGTCACTTGTACCCCTAAGTCCATGTGCTATGTGCCAGGGCATATAAAGATGATAATCAGTCATTGACGGTCTTGTCTACAAAATTTTTATAGCTGTGTACAGAAAATGAGACATAGGCAAAAATAACTGTAATATCCAGAGAATATTGTACATACTACAGTAGATGTAGATAAAGACCTTTGAGAGTTCAGAGACATAATAGATTTAGCGTTTAAAGAAAAAGACATAGGTATTTTTAATTTTTAAAATTCTGTACAGCTGTACATAAACTTGATTATTTTACGTTTTGTAGACTTTACTACAGTGTTGGAAGCATCCTTGTACTGGATAATAGCTGTTATTTTGACTGTTGGGTTAGAATCAACTTACTACTTGCTTATTATTTAGAGAGAAAGAAACTCAGGGAAGAACGTTATATTGTTGCCAGCTTATCTGGGATTTTTTT